>NC_072483.1:45927500-46227500 GCF_027574615.1 Eptesicus fuscus | reverse complement strand
AAACCTATATAATTTTACTAACCTATGTCATCCCAATAAATAAAACAAATTTAAGACAGGTGATTAAGGTACCTTTCCCATTTTTGAGTTCTATGTGCATATCCCTAAAAGCCCCAGAAATAAATTGTACGTATGGATCAGTGTTTATTGCAGAAAATGGAGAATTTTTGCTTTTTGCCAAATTATGATACCCTTGAAACTTCGTCTTGTCCATTTTGGGGGGAAACATTAGTGTAATAAAAATTTTATCAGTGTTTAGGAATAAAAAGACATGATTAAGGTAAAATGAGGCCCTGAGGGTGGGCCCTAGTCCAATAAGACTGCTAACAAAAGAGATTAGGACACAGAAGATATTCAGAGAAAAGATCATCTGAAGACATTTGAGAAGGCAAATCAAGGAGACAGGACTCAAGAAACCAACCTGCCAGCCACTTAATCTCGGACGTGTGGTCTCTAGACCTGGAGTAAATACATTTCTGTTGTTTAAGTCACTCAGTCGGCGGTACGTTGTTATGGTGGCCTTAGCAAACGAGTCCTCCTTGTTTCTTTGTTTTGTTTTTTCCTTCACTAGAGTGTAAGTTCCAGGAAAGCAGGAACCATATGTCGTATTCACCCTTCTATCCTCAGTGCCTATAACAATCCTCAGCACCTAGTAGGCTCTTTATATATATATTTTTTAAATATATTTTATTGATTTTTTACAGAGAGGAAGGGAGAGGGATAGAGAGCTAGAAACATCGATGAGAGAGAATCATCGACCAGCTGCCTCCTGCACACCCCCTACCAGGGATGTGCCCGCAGCCAATGTACATGCCCTTGACCGGAATCGAACCTGGGACCTTTCAGTCCGCAGACCGACGCTCTATCCATTGAGCCAAACCGGTTTCGGCATCTTTATATTTTTAACTGATTGAATTGTACAGCTAGGGACCTGAGCCTTTGTTGCTTAAGTTATCTTTGACTATGTAAATATTTTCATTGTTCATTAAGTTGAAAAGAAACAAACTTCTTGCCTAAGAAACTGCTTTAAAACTTAGTCACAAGCGCTGGAGCTTAGACCTTCTTGCCCCATTTTTTACAATTCTGTTCATTAAGTCTCCAGATCATCAAGCCTTCTCTTCTCAGTTCCTCTCTGTTTATTTCAGACACTTCTCTAGCCCCAGTCCTTCATCTTCCTCCCCTGATGCCCTTCATGCCCAGGTCTGGGAAGCTAGTAGGATAGGTGGTTTCCCTTACTGAGCCTGCCACGATACCCCTCAGCACCAGTGAGAGAAACTGGCACCCACGACAGGGAGATGCTGAGCTCACAAAGAGTTAGAGATGAAGTGCATCCTCATGCTATCCTGCTTCTTAGCAAAAGGGACACTAATGGCTAAAAACACCTTCTACCAGCAACTAACATTTATTGTGACGCTCTGCTGAAGCTCCTGGAATACCATCCGTCTCTGCTGCTTGTTCCGTTTGCTCCAGGCCGCCCTCTCTGCTCTGCACATGGGCCTGACCCCTGCCACCTGCACTCCCACTGGCAGCTTTCTGAGTTCAGCCAATAGGAGGCATGAGAAAGCAGGAAGAGAGAGATGTCAGGGTATTCCCCCCACCCAGGTTTACAACGCCCACAGGGTGTCCTCCCCTCCATGCTGCCTGCTCTCCTGGCCTCTGGTTAGAGCCATGGGTGGCAATGGCGTCCCATGTTTGCTGGACTCTGGGTGCCTTACTTTCCTGTGTTTGATCTTATAATCATACCCAGGCTTCAGGAAGTAGTCCTTTTATTGAAGTTTTTTCAACTCAACCATCTGACAGTGATTTCTGTTCTCTGCCCAGACTCTGACTGATGGAGGTTTTATATAACTTTTTTACTTCCATGTTTAGGAATGATACTTTTGTGTCCTCGTGCTACAGCAGCTGTGGGGATAATCAAGGGTGTGGTGCTCAGGCCCCAGTCACTGTGGTGGTTTTGAGGGACCACCTGCATCCCAGTAGATCTGGCCCCTCCCTCTACCCGGCGTGGCTGTTCTGCCAGTTCTCACTGTTGTTGCACTGTCGCCATTGCTCCTGGTGAAGCAAGTGCAGGGTTCGGGGGAGCAGATTTAGGGCAGAAATAACACGGGCCTACGTTGGAGGTGGCAGATTGGAGGTGTCCCAAGCAGCGAGGAAGGGGGCCTGGAGAGAAGCGGAGCTGCACTGTGGCTGTTTGGGAGGATGCTGTGGAGGCAGACTGTGCTGTGCTTCCAGAAGAAGTCCCTGGCTGCCCGGAGTGCTGCATTTGCTTAGTGTCTATCTTTTTGTGCCTCAGAGAAATTTTGGCAGTTTATTAGAACAATTCATGCTTGGAATCAGGTTGTTGTTGGGGTGGTTAAATATTTATAAGATTTTCCATGGGGAGTCTGCTTTATTTTTCATTACACTGGTGGTGGCGGTGGTGGTGTGTCTGGTGGAATGTCAGTGCTATTTTAATGGCTTTTGAGATACTAGATGACATAAGCTGGAGAAGGAGGAGGCAGCTGGGGAAGACAAAGTGACAGAGGAAAGATGAGGAGGGAGAAAAGGCCTAACGAAGCGGGGCAGGGCCCCAGAGAGGACATGTCAGCCAAGCTTGTATGGCGTGTGCTGGACATACACTGAGAGGGGCAGTTGTGTGTGTTATCCTTTGAGTTGTTAGTCCTAAGTGCTTCTTTTATAGTTTGGAAAATCTGTAGAGTCTGATACATATGAACAGATATCTCTAAAAGTAATATATTTTCCAGAATGAAGTACTACATAATATTTAATATTGAGTTCTTATAGTTTAATTTTCAAAGAGATACTACTATATATATATATATATATATATATATATATATATGTCATGATTTTGTTAAATGAACATTTGTTAAGTGGAGCACAGGGTGAACTGAGGTTCAACAAAAGATCACAAAAGAAATTGCAATACAGAGGTTTATTATTCGCTGGTCCTGGGGGAAGTACCCGGCATGCCTCAAGCGGTCACATGGGGAGGTAAAGGCAGGGTGCAGACAGAGTGAGACAGGACCGGGTGTCACATACCTTTATTAGGGTCCGTGAGTGGAGTGCTTTGGGGTTCCTAGGCTGAGGCCAGATTAGGCAATTCAAACCAGAGAGCAGGGTTTTGGTAATCCCCACAGGGGTCTCATCTAGGGTGCGTAGGCATACAGGTGCTGGGAGGCAGAGGAGACTGTTGATCGCCAAGGGCTGATCAATCCCTTGGGGCGGTCAATCAGGAACTTACACTTGCTTGTAACCCTATGGGCTGCTATCCAGGGCATGCATGGGCATGAGGGTGTCAATTTCAGGTCCCTGCAGGCCACTTGGCCAAACAAGATAGATGCCAAGGTAGCCATACCGGGGAGTAGCTCAGCTAAATTCTCGACAACATAACGTATATGTAACATATAACACTCTCGCTCAGTCATCATAGTGATTATTGGAATTTGAGGAGCCTGCAAGAAACCAGTAGGGTGAGGTAAGCCCTGAAGTAAGTCTTGCCCAGGAAGCTGCGGCATGTCACCAACTCAAGCTGGTGGTGCGTACAGAAAAGGGCACTTACACTGCACTCTTAATGCTTATCTTTATTATGAAAGTGTTTCCAAAGTAAAATGATCCTCATAATAACAATTGTGTCCAGAGAACAACAATGAATAATTATATTTTCATATAAAAATCAGCACAACAACAGTACATAAAATAATTCTAATTGGCTAACAGTACACCATTCCACTTCTGACAGATGCCCAAGCACTGAATTGTCTTACAAAAAAAGAAAGGTTTTGTCACCTACCCTATTTCTCACTGCAAGCTGAAAAAAAATCAAATCCCAAAACTAACCACCTCCCCCTTGCATGACAACAAATGGCTACTGAGGTCACTGATAATGTGGGCAAACAAAGAGCTGATGGGAGTCATGAGCTAGCAGCATTATAAAGCTTTTGGGAATCAAACTTGGACGGTATGTTCCATGTTTAAATTAATGAAGCTCTAAGTTAAAGTTCCAGAATCATCACATTACTGTTCCTATTACAGAGCTAATTTCTCTTTGGCAACTAATCTTGAAAAAACTCTCATTTTTAAAGGGCAGTTTTACAATGACAGTTTAAAATATTACTGTAGACTCCCCAAAATTATCTCTATAAAATTTCTTTTTCCCCCCACTTAACATAGAAATCATACCCACAGCTGTTGTTCCTGGTATCCAGGCCATGCAGAATACATAGGAAGCCAACCTTTCATGGACCTGTGTTCAGGGAAACAGGCTTATGTGGACACAACACTTTTTAAGAAAAATGGCATCAGGCAGAAAAGGAAGTGGGGTACAACTGATTCAAAGGCTATGGGAAATTGACAGCAAAAAAGTGACAATATTTTGGCGTCCTTTTATCAGGAGTTCCAGGAGGCTGAAAGGAATGTGAGTGAATGAGATAAACAACACAGATTTTAGGCTAACAGGTCCCTCCCATCATTTCCTGCACAATCTTGAGAATGCCAGTATTTTGGAGACACAATACAATATGCGATCTGGCTAGAGATTTTTTATTTCTTTGATCTGATGAGGTCTTAGCTTGTGGCCATTTAGTAATGTGTTCTTTTCAAAGGCTTCAGGTCGAACCCAAGTTCGAAATACCTGGAAGTACTATGGTTCTCTTTTGGGTGTCTGCAGATCTTACCAACAGTTCCTTATGATGTTTTATGTTCTTTAATATAATTTTCTCCATGAAAGCCAGCACCTGGTATGCTCCCTCTGAGTATATATTAGAAGAGTTCCAAAGGCATGGAGTGGGCAAGAGGACAGGCCTCCTCAGCATTTACTGGGCGCCCCCTAGGGGAGAGTAGGCACATAGAGGCAAACCAGAGGACTCTTCTGGATTATGACTGAAGAACTAAAATGTGGCCACAGTGTGAACCAGTGTTAATTACTATTAGGTAATTTGAGAATGGTATAATTTCATTTTACCAAGAGAAACTTAAATTGACTCTGGGGACAACAATATCTTCATTAAAAACATATCCTGCTGCATTTTGCATGACTTTAAGAACTCTTTATGATTATTGACAGTATTCTTCCATGAATAGAATGCTAGACAGCAAATGCAATAACTAGAGCTAACTGCATTTTCTTTCCATACAAGTTACGTAGAGACTGAAAGTGCCATGTCATCACTTTATCATCAGGCTGACTTTGATCTGATTTTTTCTTATTTGAATGTTAGAAACATTTCAGGGCTATTATTATTTATCAACAAAGCAGGAATCAGCCAGAGACAAAGAAAAAAAAAAAGTAAGCTAATTGGAATCTTAAGAACTCAAATAGCACATGAAATGTAAACATAAAACTTTTTTTTCCCCCCGAACGGATTTCTTGAACCTCTCTGGACATAATGACATCATCACACATACTGATAAACAGAACCTTTTAACACCTTTGGATTTATTCTGTATACTTTTTATACTTCAAATTAAGAAAAACACTCAAATATTCAGGCAACTTTGGTATTAACATTTCCAAGAAAGGAATAAAAATAACTATCAATAAAAAATCATGAATAGATTGGGAACAATCACAGGTGTCCATAACGTTCTTTTATGAAGAGCTCTTGCAAAGACTCAAGTATGTTGAAATAAAATCTCATTTTTTTACTTGTATCTAAGGTGAAAGTATTCAATTTGCTCAAATCCAAGCTCTAATATATGGAAAGTGTGGCAATAGAACTGGACATTTTGAGGTTCAATCACCATTTGGCTAAAGGTGATCTAATCTTATTTCACTAGAGTAATTTCTCTCACCCAACTGCTTGCTTTCTTTAGAGAACCAACCTTTCTTCCCAGTTTATCTTCGTCAGGTGTGTTTCATTATGTCTTGGTACCTCAGAACACCATTATCAAGAAGCCTAGCAGGAGTGAGATTTCACTGTAATAAAATCTTGGAGTGAAGCAGCAATCATATGCAGTTTTTTCTAACATAGTTCAATAACCCAAAATACTGATAGTCATTTCCTTATTCTCAACACTCATAGGACTTAATTTAGGAATGAGAACTGTATTTGGCATATCTGCTGACTGTAGGCCCTCTATCATTCTAGATTCTGCAATATTTTGCTCTGAGGCTGAGAGACTGAAGAGATTCGATGACTCTCAGCTGTGTGTGTAACATGAACAGGAAGTTGAGAGGCAGGAAGTTTCAATTGTACATAGTGAATGGTTTTTATGAAAAGAATATGGATAAGAATGAATTAGTGATATTTTGGTTTTATCACATTTTTAAAAACATACATATACATACATAGATCACACATTGATACCATTTATTGACCCAAGGCCAAAATTCTACTCAATTTTCTACTTTTTCCCTCACTAAGAGATCTAGAAGAGCTATATAACATTAGAGAATAAAGTATATTTTTTCTAGAGTCCTTCCTACATACCCTTAGTACCCTGGGAAAGTTTGAATGTGACCAGGAGGAAGGAGATATCAACATTGGCTAAGTTAATTAATGGAAACAACACTCTCACTAACCTACAGTTGAGTTTACAGAATACACTTCCAGAACTATGGCCTGGCACAAGTAGAGGACATTTTTCTCTCTCAGTCTTATCAGGCCACCATGGGAGAGCAGTAGACAGAGATATATTATTCTTCACCTCAAGAGGCCTACAAACACCATTTTGATTAGTCAAAAAGAACTCTTTGCCCTAAAATGTAAAATGAAATGAAAATCTGTAGATCTATTAAGGACTTGGTTAAACTGATGCCATCAGTCAGAGAGGCTCCAAGTATTCCCAGTCCTCCTTCTAAACGACTTTTGGAAAAAACAAAAGATTGTTTAGGTTTGTCTTTGCTAAGGATAGACTCAATTTACTTCAGGGTATGCAACTCTTCCTTAATAATGTGTAAGCTGATCTTTTGAAATTGTTCTTTTGTGCTCAAGAGTGTCAGATGTTCCCAGTTTGAACACACTGTGGTTCTCTGGTTTATTTCACCCACGGAGACTTGCTCTGCACACTAAAGCAAGCTACAATCCACTCTTCTCTGCCGTATTTTAGTTTTTAAGAACATAAATTTTCACCTTCTCAAAAATTTTCAGCCCTAACATGCTTGCTGTTACTTTTTATTTATCTGCATCTTAGCAGATGTTCAGAAGTACTTTTGACACTTTATATTGGCCTTATAAAATCAAACCATCCCCAAATTACACTCCTAAGCATATCCTTGTTTTGTGAACAGTAAGGTTTTACATGAAGAGTCGGTTGCATGGTGTTTCAATAAACAGGCAGACATATTTCCAAGCCTCTGCAGTTACTGCTATGGACCAAACAAGAAACATACTAGTTTGTAACAAGGCGGGGGAAGATTTAATATTACCGTGTGAGGTTATTGTTTGTGAGCATTCTTTTAACTAGATCGTAAATTGTGAGCACAAAGCTTTATTTATTTATTATTTTTTCAAAAAATGGGACTGAATGTGAATGGCTCTGAGCAGCGCATACACTCGCTAGTATTTTGCTGCTGTCTGCACTATGCCTGATTCACACATTTATGTCACTGCACTGTGCTTTTCAACTCTCGTTTTACATGATGGTCTTTTTGATTTATAAAGCAGGTATTTGTGAGACCTTTTTATTCCCTTACTAAAAGTTGGAAGGAAGGAGATAAAGTCTTTGGTTTGTGTGTATGGTTTTCTTACCTATACATAAATAACACTGCCATGTAGGAGACTATGGAAATGTATTTTTCAGTAGTCTTTCTCTTTGCCAATATCGTCATTCTCGTCGAATTTTGTTTTTCTGGCAATAGTTTCGTTTGAGTAAAAAATGCCTGTAAATTGAACAAATCTTCAAAGAAGCAAATGAAAGTGCAATGCTCCTCTAGTAATAGGCAAGTCTTTCTGAGTTATGTTGGGGAGAAAAGACGAAGGGTGAAAGAGTCTTTCTCCCATTGGCTTTATTTTGCTCAGAAAAATAAAACTTCAAATTCAAATACTAGATACGGCACTTTCTTTGAAAGCAGATGCAATAAAGTGCTTTGCACCAGAGGTGACCTTTGCCAACTCTTTTAACTCTCTTTTTTTCTGCTCCAAAATATACTCGATTTCTCTTTTTCATGACATGACACAGGGGCAATGGTAGAATCTGGTTGTGATCAGCTGCTCTCTCTATGCTATTCTCAGATCATGAGACTAATTCCAGAGAGTGAGAGTGGTTTCTCTGTGACTGTGACCTTCAGCAATGTCTTCCTCCAGAGCCAGGGCTCTGACCTCATAACAGAATAAAAAGATCTCTGTAACCTACAAGGTGAATCTCCAACTAGCTACCACACTCACTGAAGAAATCTTGGCTGTGCACACAAGAGATGAAGTCTATTCCAAAGCCATCTAATACAAAACAATTTTTAAAAAGCCCTCCAACGACGATGCTCTTTCATTTAAACTGCTAAATGACCAGGAAGAGTGACAACAAAAACCCTGCCCTGTTTACACTATATGCTAGGGGAATGGTCACTGCGACCAGGCACTGACACAAAGAAAGCAAACCTATGTGGAGCGGTAGGGGAATCTTGCACTGGGTTTTGCTTGCCCTAAGACAAGTTAAGCGGGTGCTCCTAGCAAATGGGGCTGCAGCAGGAGAAAGGGGTCGAAGCAGATGGAGCATCTTCCTCACTGTCACGAGCCCAGGGAGTAAAAGGAAAGAGGAAACCTCCTTTTGTCCACAGATTTATAAACAAATACAAAAAATAAATAATATTCTAACACAATACAAATGCAAATACTGTTCCCTTGTGTCAATTACAAATACAGCATGCCTACATATAGAGAATGGTAATTCTTCTTCATTCACAGACGGGACATATGGCAGTGCACTAGTCAAAATGCTTGGATAATCCTAATTTTTGTTTCTGGTGCTGAGATATTATGAAAGGAACTGCATTTGCAACTTATTAAATACTTCCAGGAACAAACAGTTCACTTTGTTCTGGACTTGTAGTTTTGAGTAATTAATCATCCAGGGAGCAAGGGCCGGTCAGGAGATAGCCATTGGTACCGCTGGTTCCATTGGTGGTGGTTGCAGTGTGGGGTTTCTTCCTTGGAGTTTCTTCCGAGTCCTCCTCATCTGAGCTAGATTCAATATCACTTCGATCATCCTTGGACACCTGTGCAATACAAGAAGGTGAGTGTAACCAGCTCCTAAGGAATCATTAAAGTATGGCATGCTCAGAAGCACATGCAATCATTATACCCGAAGGAAAACAGATCCAAATGTTAAAAAATCAAAGGGGATAAAAACTTTGTCATAGTAATGAGCTCCCCTTTACTGGAGATACACAATTTGAGTGACAAAGCCAGTTATCAAGGAATGTAGGTGGATTTCCCTATCACAGCGGCCTCTTTAAGGTACCTTTCTATTTTGAGAATGTACTAGACCACAAGTCCCACTTTCACCGGCAAAGTGGCCTAATGCACTACTGGAATGGCATTGTAGAAATATGGTACAAATGAGTCAATTTATACTTTGAATCCCATCACCCTTGGGAATCATTTAAAGTCAGCTCTCAACTACACTAATGGAAATATTCACTAATTCAGATAATCAAATCATCATTCTTCTTTGGCTTTGCAATGAATGGTTTCATTATTTAATTTCTTTTCTGTTTGCTAGAATGAAGTAGAAATTTTGTTTTATATACTATACTAGAGGCCCGGTGCATGAAATTCGTGCACGGGGGGTGGGGTGGGTGTGTCCCTCAGCCCAGCCTGCACCCTCTCCAATCTGGGACCCCTTGAGGGATGTCCAACTGCCTGTTTAGGCCCTATCCAGGACTGCTGGCTCCCAACTGCTCGCCTGCCTGCCTTCCTGATTGCCCCTAACTGCTTCTGCCTGCCAGCCTGATCACCCCCTAACTACTCCCTGCCAGCCTGATTGATGCCTAACTGCTCCCCTGACAGCCTGATTGCCCTTAACTGCCCTCCCCTGCAGGCCTGGGTCCCCCCAAACTGCCCTTCCCTGCAGGCCCGGTTGCCCCTAACTGCCCTCCTCTGCCAGCCTGGGCATCCCTAACTGCCCTCCCCTGCAGGCTTGATCGCCCCCAACTGCCCTCCCCTGCTGGCATGATTGTCCACAACTGCCCTCCCTTGCAGGCCTGGTCCCTCCCAACTGCCCTCCCCTACTGGCCATATTGTGGCGGCCATCTTGTGTCCACATGGGGGCAGCCATCTTTGACCACATGGGGGCAGCCATCTTGTGTGTTGGAGTGACAGTAAATTTGCATATTACTCTTTTATTAGATAGGATAGAGGCCTGGTGAACGGGTGGGGGCCAGTTGGTTTGCCCTGAAGGGTGTCTCGGATCAGGGTGGGGGTTCCCTTGGGATGTGGGGCAGCCTGGGCGAGGGGCCTGTGGTGGTTTGCAGGCCAGCCACGCCCCCTGGCAACCCAAGAGGAGGCCCTGGTATCTGGGATTTATTTATCTTCTATAATTGAAACTTTGTAGCCTTGAGCGGAGGCCAGGGCAGGCCAGGGCTGTGGGAAGCTTGGCTTCCTCCATCGCCAGGGGCAACTCAAGCCTCCTGCTCTCTCCAGCTCTGTGGCTGCCGCCATTTTTGTTGGGATTTATTTATCTTCTATAATTGCAACTTTGTAGCCTTGAGCGGAGGCCAGGGCCAGCCAGAGCGGGCGGGAAGCTTGGCTTCCTCCATTTTCGGGGAAACCCAAGCCTCCGTGGCCACAGCCATCTTGGTTGGGTTAATTTGCATATTCACTCCTGATTGGCTGGTGGGCGTGGCTTGTGGGCTCTTTTATTAGTGTAGATAATACATAATGGCAGTAGGAGGCATTTTGAGAACCTAGGGGTGAAGTTTAGTTTTAAATATTTCCCAAAGAAAATTGAGTGAATCAGCATGAACTGGTTCCCATTATTCCAGGGCTTTTCAATCCTCCAGTAGGTAATGAGAATGGTCATATAAAAACCAGATATAAATCTATACATTACCATAAAGAATGAAAAACAAATCAGACTGTCTAGCAAGGACTTAATTTAGGGAGAAATTAAGGAAATACTGTACTTCTTTTAATATTAAAATAGTTTGAACCTCCTACTCTGTAAGTCTAAATTATGGTAAGCATTTTACACCAAAGGCCTTAAGACCTTTGAGTAATAAATAGCACCATTTACTTACTTTCTAAGTGGAGTGGCCATAGGGACCTGGTGGCCTGGCTTCATAGAAATTTCCCTAGTCTAGTCACCTGTGATTCTCTAGGAGCTGGATTGGGGAGGTTGGCTAGGTCTCCTGGGAAATATATCAGAATTAACTGGGGGACTTTTCACGTCACGTCCTTTGTACCACCATTACTCCCCAACTCGAGAACCCTGGATATACAACTGGGTGACAAAGTGAGTTATCAAGGAATGTAGATGGATTTCTGTGTCACAGTGGCCTCTTTAAGGTACCTTTCTATTTTGAGAATGTACTAGACCACGAGTGCCCCTCCAAGTGGAGAACCACTGGTACTGAGAGAACATTACCTCTGTTAGTGGGAAGGGATCAGAAATGGCTGAGTAAATAGTGTAAAAATGGACCGTACTCCAATGCCCCTTGAGATGAGGCTAAACTCACAAGGACCATCTCCAAGAAGATTAAGATACTGAAACATCAAAACAACTAGATTATAAGGATACTTTAACTTAAAGAAACACGGGTCACAAAGACGGCACTATAGTAGGGCTCCACTACATTTAGAAATCCATTAGCCATAAATTAAGCTGCTAATAGGAAAGAAAACTAGTTTCAGAGAGTGATTAATTTACATTTGCATGATTAGTAAGATTATTTTTAATTGCATTTTGGGGGAAAATCTATAGTTATGTTGCCATCAAAGAAAGGAACAATTTAGAATGTCTCAAAATAAACCACAAATAAATGAGTCCATAACCTATGGCCATGAATCATACTGTCCTAGGTGAGCAGTAATGGCAATTAAAATATTATGAAGCCTGAGCTCTGGAATAAAATTAATGACTGTCTCTTCATAAAGTTGAGGAATAAGCTGGAGAGAAGACAATATATCTGGTGGAAACAGCAATGAAGTGAGGTGAGGACATAAGTGATCTAGTCCACAGCATCCTTATATCTTCAGTTAATGTTATCCTACTGACAGCATTGTGTATGTGGAATTAATTTGTATCCAAATAAGAAAAGAGCATTTTTAAAAAACAGAAATACATACTTACTTTAAAGAATAAGAGGTCACAGAGGGGAAAAAGCAAAACACTTTCCGCTTCTAAATAAAGTATTGATAAAAATATTTTGGATTTCTATAATAAGAGCTGACACTGAGACCTGCCTTCATAGCACATGACCAGGTGTCCTGAGCCCCTCTGTGGAAGGGTCAGCTCTGTCTTCCTCACTGAGGACAAGATGGTTAGTTAAGTGCTCTGTGGTCTAGGGCAGAGCGGGCAAAGGAGCTAATACTCAGTACTCCATGTTGGACTGTGTTTCCTCTCCCCAGTGTAGTTCTCTTTCTCCTACTTCACTTTAGGTCTATTTCTGCCTTTTAGCCAACATGTTAATCACTAATGAAAAAAAATTCTTTTCCTTCTCTGTGGGATCATGCAAAGTTTAGCAGAATGCAAGCTCATTCACAAGGGCATTAACCGAGCCGTTCCCAGTGTCCCTTCGCAGCTGGTGGGAGCCATACTCAGTTAGAGCCTCCAGCCAGTGCCAACAGACTAGATGGAACAATATGCATGGAAACAAAAGCATCTGAGTGCCCCTCCAACAGGCAGGCTAATGTGGCACCCAGGACAAGGACAGAGAGGGACTCGTGAGAAACTTACATGTAAAGGGTTCCACTTCCCAGCCTTCCAGGGTGGCAGAAGAGAACAAACAACGATAAATAAGAAAATGTCATAGAGAACATTCTAGAAAAGTCACTGCTCTACATAGAGGGGTTGAGGCTCAAGAAGCTTCATTCAAATCAGCCTCATGAGTCCATTTTTTAACCAAAGAGATTCAACTAAGTTTCATTGGAAAAGGCATAAATCGGCATATTGCATCAAGCAACTTTCTCAGAAAAATAAAGAAGTTATTCAATTTCTGTTCAGCATAAGTACAACCAGAAAAGGGCCAGGGAGAAAGAGAGAGGGAAAGAAAGAGTACAACAAATAATATTATCATTAAATTTAAAATTATAAATGCAAAACACTGAGAATCATCTTCAGTACAGCAATGCTACAACTCAAAAAATGAACTAAACAGAAGACAATAAATAAAAATTTAGTTTGTGTTTCTAGGAGGTTATGCTAAATTTTGAAAAAAAAATCAGTTTTGAGGACATTTGAAATAATAAATAATGTTCTCACTGATTCAGAGCAACCAAGAAATGTAATTATCTGGAACATATTAGAAAATGGTGAATTTTACTTACCTTGCCTCTTGAAATAGCTTTGCAAGCTATTTTTACGATCAAGTAAGACCAGAAGCAGTTCAAGCCTTGTATCAGCAACAGCAGTAGGTTAAAAACCCACCAGGAAGGATAAGGTCCAACAATCTCCCAACTTTCAAATAGCGTGGAATTTAACACCCTAAGGAAAAGGAGAAAGGTATCATTGAACACAACTTTTCACTTTGCCTTCAAAGAAATTCTAATACCGGCACAGAAGCAGCAAGTCAACAATATCCACTAACCACTCCCTGCCTGCAAAGCTGACCAGGTATTTCAAAGAGTCTTCACCTGAACTATTCCCCTGGTGGCAAACATTCACTTTGATTCCAGTATGAATGGTGTGCTTATGCTCCCCCTTTTACTTTTGTCATAATTTCTTCCATGAATTTCCGTTAAGTTTTTAGTTGTAATTCTACCTTTGCTTGCTAAAAGGCTTTTGAAGTTGCTTTTGGTCTTCAAATAAGTGAGGAATACTACTCAATAACATTGCTGCAATAAAAAAGAGTAAATTAATTCCCAAAACATAAGCTATGTTTAAATCGCATGCATAGTACAGTGGGAGCTAGAATATACTGAAGAACTAAATCCTGTCCTCAAGTGGTTTATAGTCTAGTAGGGAAGCCAACATCACCATTATTATTTAACATTATTCTGGGTTCTTAATTTTGCCAGCTTTCCTGTGGAAAAGAATTTACAATTGAAATATATCATTTTTGAAGTGATGTCCTGAGATGAGTATTGGAAGGATTTTAAAAGATTATTGGAATATAATGAATGTACTTAGTTTTAAAAGCATGTACTCAAGGTAGGCAAAATGGGGCAGCCACCTGGGCAGGTGCATGAGAGCTGGTTTCAGGGTTTGGCTCTCATCCCTGTTGTGTCTGCTCCTAAGACTTTCGAAGTTGACTCCTGCCTTCTGGACTCAGAGAAGAACATAACCACCGAATTTTGGTATCCCTCTTACCTCCTTACTTTCCTCCTTCGTTAACTGTAGGGCTGGTTTGGCAATCTAAAAGTGTTGATACTACTCATCTAAGTGTATTCCCCTCCCTGCCATTGCAGTGCTTTGCTGGGACCTTACAGGAGAGGTTAGGGGGACCACACTTAGTGGCTAAGGGGGAGGGATTGAAAAAATCTTGAATATAAGACACGAACCACTCATACAAGAACAGAAGGTAGATATACAGAGAATTTTCATAAAAGAAAGAGTATAATGAGTGCTTTAAGAGAGGTTAAGAAAAGTACTTTATGAATCCACAAAATAAAAAGCCTCACTTATTGCAGTTGGGATAACATGTAAAGAAAAAAGAATGAATAATAGGCATAAATAGGTTCCCTGTCCCCAGTTTCAGCAACCTGCCTGTATAGGCCAGAATAAGAGGAACAGAGTGTATCTCTAAATAACCCCGCCACACCAGTTGTCTCTCAAGAACAATAAACATAGATATTAAAATCCTAAAATAACAGTATGGAATTGACTTTGACAATTCATTGAAAGTTTATTACCCTATGCTATAGTAGTATTCATTTTGGTAGAGGGGGATCAACATTAGGAAATCTACTAATATAATGCATCATATATCCATAGACCAAATTGGTAGAGACCTAATCATTTCAATAGCAGTGAAAGACATATGGTAATGTTCAATTCTACATTATTGATATTTGAAACTTAGGATTCAAAGGACTTATTTAATATGACTTTTAAGCAACTCAAATCAGCAGATGTCATCATATTTAAGAAACATCAATTTTTTTTTGCCTTCATAATCAGGAACAAACCACAAATAGCCAACATCACCATTATTATTTAACATTATTCTGGAAGTTCTGGCCAGTGAGTATGGTAGAAAGTCAAAGACTTCATTTCAAATATGTAGATGTTAAATCTTTGTAACTATTTTAAAAACAGCAAACAATAAAAATTTCCAATATCAGGAAATGGTAAAAAATTAGTTTTCATTCTTACTACAGAAATTATGAAAGCATGTTAAGAGTTTCTAATTAAAGAGACAAATACATATCATCAAGTCTATGAAATACACATGCACATATACACGCAAAAGAGGGAATAATACTTCCCTGAAAGGAATTAATCAAAACCATTATAGACTTCCTTTGATGAATTAGAGATTATGTATATTTTCCTTTTTACATTCTTCTATTTTCCAAATGCATGCCAAATAATTAGAAAAAAATACAAGTTATTTATAAAAGGTAATGTCAGGATAATGCCTATATTCTTGCCTTGTTTATTATAACAGTAATTGTACTTCAGAACTACCTCTGCTTCTTGACATACTATTCATTTGGACATCAGAGAGAAATTAGTTTAATTTGAACAGAAAGAGGTCCTGTTGAAATAGCAACAATGTCTTCGTTATGCTATTCATTATGGATCAGCCTTTGCTGGATTATAGCTTGAGCACCTTCCTCACCATAATGATCTGCTTGACTTAATTGGAACAGGGTGTCATGCAGTCACTAGTGACACGGCACCACATTAATTTCTGCAATGCTGCATCAGAATGCATGGGCTTTGCCATGACAATCTGTGGTGCCTCTGAGATGCAGCTCAAAAGTAATGGGATTTCTTTGAAAATTGAGTTGGCTGCCTGCAGAGACACTTGGGAAAATTTAATCAGTGCACTGATGGATATATCTCTTAGTGAGAAGCTTGGGGAGAAAAACAATGTATTAGGAATTGAGACTTGGAAAGAGAGATCATTATGTCACCTGGACTCTGAAATGAACCCAGGAAATAGGGTCTTTTTTTTAGAGCCATATTATGGATATAGCTGTACCTTTTTGTGGTGTTTTTTTTTTTTTTTTGGCAAAATATTAAAATGGTGATTATAGAATTTTGTCCTTTCTCAGAGGTTATGGTTAGGAGTATGTACCTTGCCCTAACCAGTTTGGCTCAGTGGATAGAGCGTCGGCCTGTGGACTGAAGGGTCCCAGGTTCGATTCCGTTCAAGGGCATGTACCTTGGTTGCGGGCACATCCCCAGTAAGGGGTGTGCAGGAGGCAGCTGATTGATGATTCTCTCTCATCAATGTTTCTAACTCTCTATCCCTATTCCTTCCTCTCTGTAAAAAATCAATAAAATATATATATTAAAAAAAAGGAGTATGTACCTTAATGATGCCATTGCAAAACAGAGTTCTGAATAGTGGTTATTCTGAGGGGGGGCTTTGGGGAGGAGCAATGAGGGAGGCTATGGGATGCTGGAAATATCCTAGAGCTTGATCTGGGTGGTGATTACATGGAGATACAAATATAATATTTAAAAAGGTAAAAATGTAGCAGGCTGTACACTGAAGATTTGTTCACTACACTGTATATGTGAATTAAGCCTCAATAAAATAAAATGGAATCAAGCGCTCTGTGGGCCAAACACTGCCAGTGTGCAGTTTCTGGTTTGCATAATTACTCTATCAGGGTCCTTCCCCCAATACTCTGTGATCAACATGGCTCCTAAGAAAACAGACCCACCAAATAATAGTTAGCTTATAGCATCAACCCTCCTACAGCTGCTCAAATAAAGTGGTGGAGACCTGAGAGGTACAGACTCCAGAAAGGACCATTTTCCTTTTCCTGAATGCTGGGCTCACTTAACCACTAGATGGCACACCACCCATGTACAAGGAGTGTTCCACTAGGTCTGTTCTGCCTTCTGCCACAGTGGGTCCCAGCAGGGAAATCACTTGATCTTCAGGTTACACCTTGCCTTCTAAGAATCCTAACAATGGAATGAAAGGCTCTAGTCCACACATCTTTCTTCCTGCAGGATTCTGGAAAGAAATGGATGCCTGCAGGGCAAAGCTGAGCTCTGTGCAGTTCATTGGTGACCTGCAGATGCTGTGGTTACCACCCCCAAGGGCTGAGCCTTGATGGGTTATGTTAATGGACGTTTAATGAATCATAAGAATTTAAGCTGATTATGCCCTATAGTTATTTTCTTTCATGCTTCCATTTTATGGATGCTTCCTCTTAAAGTTGATGATCACAGAATTATTATGCAGGCTATACAAGGCAGGGGGAGGGAGAAATGCAAACATTCACGCAGAAAAGTTTACAATATTTTTTAAAGCAAAAAACCCCACAGTCTCATTTTAAGATGATATGTAAGGCCTTACTCATTCACATTCTAAGCATCCATGTGACATCTGCTTTCCCCGTAAGCCTCAGGGCTCAGGAAGTCTCATACTATCATACAGCTCAGTGCAAAAAGCTCTTCAAAGGCATCTGATTCGGAAAGCTACAACCAGTGCTTAATTTCTTCATCCTTAACATGACTGTCCACTCAAAGTTCAACCTGATTTTCTTTACTATGTAAAGTTAGATGAACAGTCTCACTTTCAGTAGATGTTTATGATAAGACCACGGCCCACAGCAAACACAAACTTTGCCTGTGCCCCTTCTCCCCTCTACCGCCACCGAAGACCTCACTCTGAGCCTTGGGTTGTGTATTTCTGGAATAATCTGTATAAAAACCATAGCAATAATGCGATTCACATCAAGTATCCAAAGAGAGTCAAGAGTTAGGGTCAGATTCCACTCTGAGGAGCACCGTGTAACACCAGGGAGGGTCCCTTAAAAAGAAAAATTTGCTTTGTGGTCAAATTAGGATGTTCTTTACCTCAGAGCTTTTGAATGGTCTTTGCTTTTCAAACATTTGTCCTAAGGAACTAATAAGGAAGTTATAAAAAGATTTAGCCACAGGATATTCATATGGATATTATTTATAATAGCAAATCATTGTAAACATCCTAAATAATGTCCAAAAATAGGGCACTGATAAATAAACAGCCTTTTTCATAAGATGGTTAATGCTGTAGTCCCTATAATTATGTTATAGATAACTATTTAATAAAGTGAGAAAATGCTTACAGTATAATGTTAAATGAGAAAAGCAAAGCTATAAAACAATATGTACAGCCCAGCCGGTGTGGCTCAGTGGTTGAGCATTGACCTATGAACCAGGAGGTCACCATTCAATTCCTGGTCAGGGCACATGCCCAGATTGCAGACTGGATCACCAGTAGGAACATGCGAGAGGCAGCCAATCAATGATCTCTCTCATCACTGATGTTTCTATCTCTCTCCCCCTCTCCCTTCCTCTCTGAAATCAATAAAAATATTTAAAAAACAACAACAACAAAAAAACAATATGTACAGAATGATCTCATTTTGGTAAAGAAAAAGATGTAACTTTGAGCATATGAAATGTTAGAAACAAAGACAAACTATGAACAGAGGTAATCTCAGAACTATGGGATTGGGATAACTTTTTTCTTCTTCGTTTTCCCATGTTCTATAAAATTTCTATAATATTTATCTCTAATATGTATAGGATCACATAAATACATATTAGTTTATGTTTGAATTTGAGAAGAACACCTGAGAATGATACATAGGCAAGAACCAAGAAAAGCCAAGAAAGGTCTTCACTGGGTCAAAGAGGACAGCCGATTTTCACTGAGCCAAACAGCTTTCCCAAAAGCCACCTCCCCTGAGTCTCAGAGCCACAGAGGGGCAGGGTGGCTTGGCCAGATGTGGTTCTCCTCAAAGTCCCAGCTTCCTGCTCAATGTGGAGGCAGCAACTGGCTACACTTGTCTGGGGTCACAGCAGCTGCTGCCCTCTGCCCCGAGGGGAGTGGGAGATGGTGTGGCTTCCTGGGCATTTTGAGGAGGGAGTGCTCAGGGAAATGGGGGCCCACCCGTGGTAGTGACGTCCCTGCCCGGCTCACACTGCTCACTCCAAAAACAGATGCTCTGATTCCATTTGAACACAGGAAGCCACTCTTTCTGGGTGTGGGGATTCGGAGAGGACAGAGGGTGCCACTTAAACACACATGAGAAGCACACTTGACCGCTCTTGTCCCTGGAATGCCGGTTTGTTGGCATGTTTGGAACTGCTTTTGTCTGAGTTCCCAATATTTTGTGCTTAATAACTGGCCTAAGAACTGTAAAACTGGCCTGGCTTCTGCACTCTCCTTCTGTTATTTTCTTATTTCGTGATCTTGTGAAAGAAATGTATTTTGCAGGATACAAGACAGCTTGTGCAAACTATGATACAATCCCTACAATCTTGTCTTGAAGGGCAGGGGAAATAAACAAGAGAATGGAGAGAGGGAAAGAGAGATGGGAGGAAATGAAGGGAAGAATGGAAGGATGGGAAGAGGGCAGATGGAGAGGAGGAGGAAAGAGATAGGGGACCCTCTTCCCTAAGGCACTGTGCATGTGTGTATCTTAAATCAAGGCCAGGCCCTGCACAAACTCAGTGTGGCATTTAATACCACCCATTTCTGGGATTAAATGTTACACTAATGAAAAGAAAGCCCCTAGACACACCCTAGCTGGTTTGGCTCAGTGGATAGAGCATCGGCCTGGGGACTGAAAGATCCTGAGTTCAATTCTGGTCAAGGGCACATGCCTGGGTTACGGGCTCGGTCCCCAGTTTGGGGTGGGGGGTGGGGGTGAGGGGAGGGACGTGCAGGAGGCAGCCTATCAACGATTCTCTTTCATCATTGATGTTTCTATCTCCCTCTCCCTTCTTCTCTGAAATCAATAAAAATATGTGTGTGTGTGTGTGTGTGTTTTTTAAAGCCCCTAGACAAATAGCTGTGCCTAGGAACTTAGGAGAAGGAAGCCCCTGTGCCAAGCTCAGGGCCTGAACCTTGAAAGCTTTCTCCAGCTCTAGCTGCCTGGCTGGGAATCTGCCTGGTGGGATCCATTTGCTGGCAGACTCAGGGCAGGTGCATCTTCAAACAATTCTCTGAGGAAGAAAGGCATATGAACACCTTGTCGTGAGAGAGGGCAGGCAGTCATGCGGCACCGGCTGCTCGGGGAAGGCATGTGGATTCAGGAGCTGGGGGACAATGACTTCTTTTGCAGAAATCCCCATTGCAAACCCGTCAAAGTACTGGCTCACGCTCAGGATGGCAGTTTTATTTGGCAAAACTCATCTTCAAATAGTCAAAATCAGTCTACAGAGTGTCCTGGGGGTTTTATCAAAAAAGCAAAAAAAAAAAAAAAAAAAGTCCAGCTGGCATGGCTCAGTGGTTGAGTGTTGACAAATGAACCAGGAGGTCACAGGCTCGATTCCCAGTCAGGGCACATGCCTGGGTTGTGGGCTCTATCCCCAGTGGGGGTGTGCAGGAGGCAGTCAGTCAATGATTCTCTCTCATCATTGATATTTCTGTCTCTCCTTCTCCCTTCCTCTCTCTGAAATCAATAAAAATATATTTAAAGAAATAAAAAGCAAAAAAATAATTTAACTAACAGGACAAGATGTTCTTTATGCTTCTGCTAGTTGTAGTGTATTCAACTGTGCTTATCCATTTGACCTCCATTACTTCTCTCCAATAGTCCCTGATCATGAATAGGATGTTTACAGTCAACCAGCTGAATATAAGACTTCTACTCTTACTGACAGAAACAGCAGTAGCCAAGGCCATACCTTACATTAAAGAGGAAATTTCGTGCACACCATTCAAGACCTGAGTGTACAGGGTCCAGGGTCTTATCAGGAGGTTTAAGTGGTGTTCAGGGAGCATCGATGCAGCTGTCACTCAAACAGCATAGATGCTGGGGAAAGCACTTCCTCAAGGGAAAAGTGGATAAAGGATATGAAAAGACATTTCCCAGAAGAAATGCAGATGGCTTATGAAAACATGGATAAAATGTCCCACTGTGCTTATAATCCACTAAATACAAAATTAGAAAAACAACTTGATATGTGTGCTCAAGTTTTTGGGGCTCAAGTGTCATGACGTCCGCAGCCTCCTTTGAGGTGACTTGGCAAACGTGTGTGGGAATGGACATTGCAGGTGCTGGCCACTGGTGAATGCAGGGGAGGAGGTTGTGAGTGTTCAGTGCATTTTTTCAAATTTTCTATGAGTCTGCACATGTTCAAATTAACAAATTAAAAGAGAACATTTAAACTATCAAATCATCAATTGTACATTAAAAAGACGATAAAATGCTATTGTAAAAGACAGAGTGAACTGGGCCAGTGTGGTTCAGTGGTTGTGTGTCGACCCATGAACCAAGAGGTCACAGGATCGATTCCTGGTCAGGACACGTGCCTGGGCTGCAGGCTCGATCCCCAGTAGGGGGCGTGCAGGAGGCAGACGACTGATGTTTCTCTCTCATCAATGTTTCTATCACTCTCTTTTCCTCTCTCTCTAAAATCAATAACAACATATTTATTTAAAAAAAATAAAGTGAAAGCAACACTCATATGTGGCTGGTCAGAGTGTAAATTGGTGAGTTCTTTATAGAAAATTTGGCCAAATGTGTCAAGAATATTTAAAAGTGATTCTTAATTCCTCATAAATTTACTTTTGAAGTTATCTACCTTAGTCTTTAAAGAAATGACTTGTAAAAAAAATGTAAGTTCAAGAATGTTCATGCTCTACTGTTTCTAATCGCAAATACCTCCAAATGGTTCAAAAAGCCTGTCTGTATGGTAGAATGCTGTTCACACATTAAAATCATGTCTTATAGCTAAATGACATGGGAAAATCCTCAATTTAACAAAAAGTGAAGAAAATCAGATTAAAAATTGAGCTCTAATTTTCAAATGTACAAACATTTTATCCACAACAGATAAAATGTAATGAAAAGAAAATATTCCACAGTGTTAACACTGGTTATTCCTGATTCCAGAGATCAAAGTACTTATATGCATATATACATAACCCATGGGTACAGACAGTAGTGCAGTGAAAGCCTAGAGAGTGGGCGGGAGTGAGGTCGAAGGGGGTCAATGGGGAAAAAAGTGAGACATACTTTCAACAAGATACATTTTTAAAAAATATTTTCTGTACTAGTTTCCAAATGCACTATTCTTATAATTAGAAAAAAACACAAAATAGCCGAAACCAGTTTGGCTCAGTGGATAGAGCATCGGCCTGCGGACTCAAGGGTCCCAGGTTCGGTTCCGGTCAAGGGCATGTACCTTGGTTGCGGGCACATCCCGGGTAGGGGGTGTGCAGGAGGCAGCTGATCGATGTTTCTCTCTCATCGATGTTTCTGACTCTCTATCCCTCTCTCTTCCTCTCTGTAAATCAATAAAATATATTAAAAAAAAAGAAAAAAGAAAAAACACAAAATATGTTTCAAGGGTGATTTAATAAGAAAAACTTTTACCCTTTCAAGTTAGTTCAAAACACCTATTTGTGTTCCCCTTTAGGGGGAAGAGGCGAAGCGGAAGGTCGAGGCCAGGGCTGAACACCGTCAGGAATGCCGTGGTGGACACATGGAGTAGAACTCAGATCTGAGCCGCAGCTATTGGTTTTAGGGTTTGCATTCCTATGTGCAAGTATCCTTAGCGTGGCACTCGAATGGTATTAAATAAACAGGTCTAAGAGGAAAAACTCAGGAGGCCAAAAGGGCCTCTCAGATTATTCTGCCCAAATCTTCCTCAGGCTGAGGTCCCACGTGGACCGTGATGGTAGAGATGGGCCTCTGTTTGTGGTCTGGTCCCAGGGCTCCCGATGTTAGGATGAAGAGTCTGGGGTGAAGCATATACTAGTAGCAGTTGCTCCATAAACACCGCTTTGTGGGGGTGGGCAAATATTTTTGGCTAACTTACAAACATGCATATGATTTTTTGAGTTTGTATACACTATATATAGTGTGTCCATTAAAATTATTAAAAATGAGCTTTTAATGGAAATGGTGTTTTTCACTGTAAAATGAATTCCCCTTAATGTGTAGAATTCAGAGAACTCATTTCTCCACTTCCCACCTTGTGCCATGTGCTTCAATGAGCCTGTTCTGTAGGACAGTTCCCAGCCTGGCTGCTCATTGGAATTCCCTCCAGAGACTATAATTTAAATGGTCTGGGGTACAGCCTCGGTGGTGAAATCTTTAAAAGGTCCTGGACAATTTCAACGTGCAGACAAGTTTGGGATCTGCTTCTGTAGGCTTTTTTTCTTCTTTTGTTCTCTATTTCCTTCCTTTCTTTTTAAAAAACTACAGATAATTCTGAATAACTTTTTTAAAAAAATTGATTTCAGAAAGGAATGGAGAGGGAGAGAGAGATAGAAACATCAATGATGAGAGAGATGCCTCCTGCACACCCCACACTGGGGCTCAAGCCTGCAACCTGGGCATGTGCCCTGACCAGGAATTGAACCGTGACCTCCTGGTTCACAGGGGGACACTCAACCACTGAATCACGCTGGCTTGGCTCTGAGTAACTTTTTGATCCATTCTTTCTCTCAGTAGACATGATGGTTAGAGTCATTTATGATGGTGTGTGCCTGAATGACATTTACCAGTCTATGCATTTAATGTTTTAAATTCTGTCACCCTCCCTTTTCCCCAATTTTTTCTTGAGCATCAGAATTCCTAATTTTTGAGGTTTCAAACTGCCCCAACTCAGAGATTCTTGAGGACCCTGCTCTTCCCAGCTCTTTTTCACCCTCCTTTGAGCCACTCAAAGCTTATGTTTAACCTCCCAGAATTCTGCAGAAATCATCCTTTGAAGAGGGAGTCTGAAACATGAGTTTGTAAACACATTCAGACAATAAGCAAAGCCCAAGGCAGAGGAGGGAGAGTGTCCACAGCACCAGAGTAAGAAGCCCAAAGCCTCAAAGGACAATGGTGCCCTTATCCTTGCCCAGATGTAATTCATATAAAAAATGATTCCTAACCAGGTAACAATGTGAACATATCCATCCTTTGTGGCATGGGGAATCAAGTCAATTTTTGTTAAAATATAAAAATATATCTATAATACTAAAAGCATAATATGCTAATTAGACCAGGCGTCTTTCTGGACGTCCTTCCAGACAAAGCCGTGGTGGCGGGGACCGAGCCCCTTGCATGTATTTCATGCATCGAGCCTCTAGTATTTTTAAAATGTTATGGCCAACTTCGCTTCTGTCCTGAGCACAGACTTAGTCGCCACCCATTAGGTCCAGCATGGAGCGTCAGCTAGTGTTTTCAATTCATCACCCTCGCTATGATGACTTGGGCCACTTAACATCCACGTTTGCTGAAGAGAGAGCCAGGTTTGTTGTAGAATTCTACCTGAGAAAAATACTCCCCTTCATATTTGATCAATACCATCAAGTTTCCTAAGATATATCGCTGGGCTTATTATGTCATATTCAGGGAGGTCATATTCAGGGAGATTGGCATGTTGACCTTTGCAAAGCAACTCTTACAAGGCCCCAGCTAGTAATGCACCATCCCTTCACCTTACATGGAGGCGCCGCTCCCTCAGGAAGGCAAATGCAAACATGGACACTGAGCTGCCATCTTCATTAGTCTGCTTCTCGAACTGTAGTGGGGGAGGGGTAGATTGGCCCTAAGTATTTTGAAGCCCTGGGCAAATTATCCCTTCCTCACCTAAGATACTGATTCAAGTGAAAAATCAGTCCACCTGGAAAGGCAACCAAAGTCCAGAATGAGCAACTATCCCCAGGAGATGGGTGTTGAGGGCAGCAGGGAGCCATTCTACTGCTATGTAGTAGAGTAGTTGAAAGGTTTCAGAGATAATCATAACCGTTAGAGTCACTCTCCTTCTTTAAACCTTCTAATCATCACCCACTGAAATTAGAATGAAATCCCAAACACCTCTCAAGGCCCACAGAAGTCCCTAAATTTGGACCTCTCCAACGTTAATTCCTACCTTCTACCACTTGTTCATCACACTTTTTTTTTTAATATATATTTTTTATTGATTTTTCACAGAGAGGAAGGGAGAGGGATAGACAGCTAGAAACATCGATGAGAGAGAGACATCGAGCTGCCTCCTGCACACCCCCCACTGGGGGATGTGCCCACAACCAATGTACATGCCCTTGATGGGAATTGAACCTGGGACCTTCCAGTCCGCAGACCGACGCTCTATCCACTGAGCCAAACCGGTTTCGGCCATCACACTTCTTTCTTTTTCTTTTTAAAATATATTTTTATTGATTTCAGAGAGGAAGGGAGAGGGAGAGATAGAAATATCAATGAGAGAGAATCATTGATTGCCTGCCCCCTGCACGCCCCCTACTGGGAATTGAGCCCACAACCTGGACACGTGCCCTTGACCGGGAATTAAACTGTGACCTCCTGGTTCATAGATGAATGCTCAACCACCGAGACACAAGGGCTGGGCTCAAGCTTCTTTCTGTTCCAGGAATAGACCAACACTGTTCCCACCTCAGGGTGATGGCACTAGCAGTTTCCTATGCCTGTCCTCTTCCTATGACTTGTCCTTTAATGTGTGTCTATTTCATTGTAGATACTTTTCCATGATCTTATTGCCTCCCACTGTAAAGCATAAGCTCTAAGAGTAAATGACTGGGTGCATTTGACCTGCTTTGGATCTGTACAGGCACTATGAACTCTATAGCACTAGTATACTGGGTACTGATAAGATAACAGGGGCTACTGATCAATCCCATTCCAAGAATACTGATGGTAGACATGGCCCTCACTTCAGTAGCCAGAATATCCCTCCTAGACACACTGATTTACAAGTACAGACAGACAGGGCTGCTCCTCACATTCGCCTTGCAGTTATTTATACACATAGGCATAATTTGTCAGTGCACTGTGCCACAATAATTGCTTTTGGCCTGCTTACTGCCAGGACTTCAGTTTCAGCAAAAGCATTAGACACGCAACAGAAAAAAGAATGAGAACATAGGCCCCTGCAAATAAAGTTATTAGAATGGTAGGCATAAAGGGGATGAAACCTCATATGGAGGCTAACACAAAGTGACTTTGGGAGCCGTTTCAAGTGAACTCCATCTCAGGCAGAACTGAAGTAAATTGCAATACCAACAAAATGGTAACACTATGCATTTTTATCATTATCCACCAGGAGTTGTTTTTCCTCTGCAAAGTAAGACAAATGGCAGTCAAGTCAAAGCTCAGATTTTTCTCTCTAAAGCTCTGATTGAAGTCGGGCCCTTGTTAACTGTGGAGCTGCTGAGAATGCGTTCATCCTTTGAAATAGGTATATGCTGAAATTGGTGTTTTCATAAGCCAACTGTACAACTTTGGGATTTCTATGTTATTGGCATGCCCCTGGCACCAAGGAGCGAAGGCTTACAATACTATTTTTGCTGCTCCTGAGTGCGGCACGGGCACATTTATGGACTTAGAATGTAAGGACACACCTTTAAAGTGTGCCTACCTGAGCTAAGGGCTGTGGTCCTTTATTTCTATGTGAACTTATTTCATCAATTTGGTTTTCCAGCTAAGTTTGTCTTATTTTGTTTTAAATACTCCTACATACATACATAATACATATATGTGTATATATAAAATATATATGTATATATAATTATCTCTATATATAAAAGCCAAGCAACTAAACAGAATGACTGGTCAACCAGTCGCTATGACGTGCACTGACCACCAGGGGGCAGACGCTCAACACAGGAGCTGCCCCCTGGTGGTCAGTGCACTCCCACAGTGGGAGTGCTGCTTGGCTGACCGGGATGAGCAGCACTCCCACAGCGGGCAATCTCCGCGGGCCACATCCCCCCCAGTGCACGAATCTGTGCACCGGGCCTCTAGTATATATATCTATCTATCTATCTATCTATCTATCTATCTATCTATCTATCTATAATTGCTTGCTTGGCACCTCCAAAGCCAAATTCACATTCCCTCCCACCCCCGCAAACCTATTCTTATTTCAAATAACACCACTACCACCACTACAGCCATTCCCATTATTAAGCATTATAACTCCATACATGTACTATCGTTTCCATCCCCAAATTTTGCAGAAGAGGTTAGAGTGAGCAGGTAATTCACCCAGATTCATACAGACAGAATGATAGAGCCAGGATCTGAACACATACAAGGTTATCCAGAACCCATTCCCTTAACTACCATCTCCTTCCTCAGTTAATAGCCTTAGTCCCCATTGAGTTACTTAAAATTGTGGTGTCAGCCTTTATACCTCCATCAACTTTACCCATCCCCTTTCTAACCAATTTCCTAAATACTTCTGGAATACATTTACTTCTGTCTACCACAGCTACTACAACTGTACTCTAAACTACTTACGCAGTTACTGTATTAGGTTTCTAATCAGTCTCCTAGTTAGACCTTGTTTCAAGGTATCATAAACAAAAAGACCATGAGAGCAATGAAATCATGTAGCAGTATTTGGTCAGGAAGTGATCGTCCAAATAGTCCACAAGATGTGTATTTTTAAAAATCAGACTGTCACTGTGAACAATTTCAAAACACATTCTCAATTCCCAGGGGGATCCTTGAGCTCCCAGTGTCCACACTAACCCAAACTCATTCTCAAGATG
Organism: Eptesicus fuscus; assembly: GCF_027574615.1. Classification (NCBI taxonomy): domain Eukaryota; kingdom Metazoa; phylum Chordata; class Mammalia; order Chiroptera; family Vespertilionidae; genus Eptesicus; species Eptesicus fuscus. The sequence continues at coordinate 46,199,764 of NC_072483.1, read as the reverse complement.
ACAGATTCCAAGTCATTCCTCGGGGAATTATTCTCTGACCCTCAGAATAGATTGGATTCTCACAGCAGCCAATACATCTTCATAATACTCACCATTGTAACTGGGAGAGTGATGTCTGCCTCTCTAATTGAAAGGGCAGGGACTGAAATGTTTGCCTTTTCATTAATGGTCTCATTACCTCCTAGAATGTTCAATTACTTGCAGGATAAATGGAATTTTTCCATAATTACAATGGCTTTAACATTTTCTGATTCTGAAAGTAACATGTATCATGTATAAATTTCAGACTATTTAGAAAAAGTTAAAGTAAATTCCTTTCAATTTTTTCTTCATATTGTTCTTGATCCATATTTCTTTTCATCTGTAGAGAACCAACTTTTTGTGAAGTGCTGTTTAAACAACAATGTGTATGTAACTGAAAATCCATGGGATTTTTCCCTACATCAGACACCAAATATGCTTAAATTCTGGAAAAGGACACAACACTGATCTTTCCCCCACTCTTTTCTGCCATATTGGACTTTTCAAAATCAGATCCTAATTTTTTTGAAACACGTTTTTATTGACTTTAAAGAGAGAAGAAGGGAGAGGCAGAGAAACATTGATTGGCTGCCTCCTGCACGCCCCCCGCCCCTCCCGCCCCTTACTGGGGATTGAGCCTGCAACTCAGGCATATGCCCTGACCAGGAAGCTAACAGATGAGCTCTTGGAACACGGGACAATGCTCAACCAACTGAGTCACACCAGCTGGGCTCAGATCCTAATTTGACCCAGAGAGTTTAAGGCATATCCCTCTAAATGTTGGCTCTTTCAAACTCATCTTCTCTCCTACATTCCTTCCCATCCTCTACATACCTTGCTAGACAATAGAACAGTTGCATTACATATTATAAAACTGAGGATTCAACTATTTGTGCTTAGCAAAAATTAAATTAAAAAGCACAAAATAATGAGAATAAAAGAAAAATAAGTTAAATAATGTGGAAGAATCCAATAGCCATTTTCTTAACTCATTTGAGTTAGGGGACATGTATCTTTTCTACCCTTGGACATTCTTACCTTAAGCTTTTACCTTATTTGCCTTTCATAGTGAGACCATCTTATTGCACATGGTCAATTTAGGGATATATATACTCAGTTTTTACATACGATCCAACCTTGCAACCAATCTTCTGAGTAAATTCTATTCCATTTCATATTGTGTTTTTCCCTCTTTGCTTTTGCTCATGGTGTTACCTTGGCATTGCTTGCCCTTCCTCCTATTTATTATGTATTAATTCTTCAAGGCCCAGCTCAAATATCACTTCCTCAGTGAAACTATCTTTATGTTCTTGATCATAATCAATCAAAACTTCTACTGCACCCCTACTATAAAACTGTACTTCTATTGGCTACTTCTGGTTGCCCTCTGTGGGTAGACTAGTTATCCAATGTCAGAGGTGGATTGCAAGCTTCTTGGAGAAGAGGAATCATATGCATTTTTGTATCCCTGCTGATCAGCCCTGAGCCTGAGTAAGTCTTTCATAATTTATACTTGGTTTAAAAACAGAACCTCATGAAATTTTCTTTCATCCATAGCATATTAAAACATCTGTGATACAAATACTAAGTTATGATATTGTTCTATGCTTACATCAAAGTCTATCCCTCACTTGGTTATTCGCTTAATATATTCAAGTTCTTATCTAAGTAACAATAGTGAATCTTAAGCTAGAGTTTAAAATGTTTTGAAGTTCTAAACTTCCATAGTCTTAGCAGAGCACACCTATCACAATGTTAAAATCTCAATTATATAAAGAAGGATAATTTAGATGCATCACCAGCAACAAAAGTATCTATTTTCTGTTTGGTTCCTGATAAACTGCTGCTGTTTATTGTTTAATAATCACCACCATCTGTCACGTAAATTTTTCATACCATCTGTCACTACTGCATGGCAGAGCAAAATTGTTGGTCAGATATATTGAGCTCTGTGCAAATAACTGTTAGCAGAAAGCAATGTTTTGACTTTCATACACAACTTTGTCACAGAAAGAATCCTAAGTCAAACAACTCGTAATAAGTCTCTCATTCTGTACATATAAAATATAGCTAAATTTCATAATTTGGTTTTTAACTTCTATTATTGAAGAATTTAGGTATGTACATGAAGGGAAAGAAAATAGTATAATGATCCCACCACCTTAATACACAGTCATCAGCAGCTTCAACAGTGATCAACTCATGGTCAATGCATTTTCTTCTATATTTCCCTCCTCTTCCTACCTTGAATTATCTTGAAACGGATCCCTGAGACCATATTATTTAATCTATAAATACTTCAAAGTACTTTTAAAAAACCTAACCACAATGCCATTATCACACCCATTGAGGCCATTTTAATCCTGCTGCTGAAATGAATCTTACTGAATATTTCCCTGTAAATAGATCAAAAGCCCTTTATAAATGGTACACAGGCTGTCAATTTTACAAGGCTACCTCTAGGACAAAGAAAAACAGCTTATTCCCTGCATGCTGCTTAATATTGAATTCAATTTTTGGGACAGGGATGCATATGATATTCCTTTACACACGTATAAGGTAAAGAACAGAGTCATTGGCATCCACACTATCATATCAAGCTTGGCAGCCATTCTTCTTTTTCAGCTTTGCCTAAGGTAAAACCCAGATAATTCATGCTGAACCTCAACTGTACATCTGAACAGTTGGTTTTAGACACTGCAACAGTTCATTTTATAATCTCACATCCCCCCCTAATAAATTTCCTATGAATATTGGCTTTAATGAATCTTAAAGATAGCATTTCTTAAAAAAACAAAACAAAAACTAAATGCCATGTTTTTCAAAAGGTCACTGCAGAATATTTTTCTTTACACAATAGAGAAAAAGGACATTTATGAGATGCAGTGTCATTCTGTTAACCCAATATTGAATTTTCTATTGTTGGTACTCAGTCTCTCCTGGGAGCCTCTTAATTGAACCGGTCTTGAAAGGTTTTCATTGTGTTTTTCCGCCGACCCTTTTATGGATTACAGACACATTCATAGTGAATACAGCTCTAATGGAAGATGTTGGCATCCCATTACTCAGTCTGGTCTCTGTCACAATTGCTCTTGCCTCTTAGGAGGCTGGCATGCTATCAGGTCAAGAAGAGGTCAATGTACAAAGACACAGGAAGCATCGCTCTTCACAGGGAACAGAAAAACAGGGGTAGAAAGAGATGGTACAGCCAACCACCAACTAATAACCTTCACATGAATTCTAAACTAATTTCTAGATCTTCATTCCCTAAATAATTTTGAGAACCACTTGTTTAGAACTATGGTTCTCAACTGGGGCCGATTTTACCCTCAGGATACATTTGGCAATATCTGAAGACATTTTTGGTTTTTATAACTAGTGTGTATATGCATTACTGACATCTAGTGGATAGAGGCCAAGGATGCTGCTAAACACCCCATAATAGACAGGACAGTTCCACCACAAATAATTATCTGCCCAAATGTTAATAGTACTAAAGTGTAAAAACTCTACTTCAGAGTTATGTTTATGAATAACACGAATACCCCTGATTGAACTAACACCCACAAGTGAATGTCTTAAAATGGTTCTGATGAAGGTTTTAATATCTACACCCAGATTTATTTTCAGAAAGCAATAGGAAAAAAAATAAAGGACCTCATAGAATTTTAACATATATCCACCTCTCCAGTTTTAAAAAGTTCCTAAGGTGCTCCATGTGTCTTCTTTCATAGCAAACACCTCCATGCTTACAAAGAACGTTTTCTCATCTCCGCTCGTGTTGCCACCTATGTGGGTCTTAGTAGGAGACAGGTCTGTGATCCCGGTCTGTATTCCAAATAGTCCCGAGCACCATGTTGAGCATATTGTAGGGGTAAAATACTGTGTTCTATGGTATACTGGGTGGTAGGCTAAATTTATTTAACCTTCCTATATCTTCCTTCCCTTCCCTTCCCTTCCCTTCCCTTCCCTTCCCTTCCCTTCCCTTCCCTTCCCTTCCCTTCCCTTCCCTTCCCTCCCCTTCCCTCCCCTCCCCTTCCCTTCCCTTCTGAGTGATGTCAGCCTAGAAAACTTATTTCTAAGTGCTACTGGTCTCACTGGCATTCTGTATTCTGCACTCAGAAACCATTTTGGTTCAAGGATCACACTCGTAGATGCCTGGATGAAGCAGTCTGATTAAAAGTGTTTTCACAGTCCATCTAAATGGAAGAAACAGATTAGGGATGTCACCCCCATCCCTGACACACCTCTGAACAAATCATTCTTGTAGAAACTTTTAGGAAGCAGAAATGACTTGTGGGTATAATAATTTATAGGCCAAATCTATCATAACCTCAATTGAATTAGTTATTGACTTTATATACATTTTGGAGAGGTGGTGGAGAGGGAATAGGGAAGTTTGCTATAAGCATTAGCTGACCTTTAGTTGTATTAACACTGATAACTGTGAATGAGCCAGGCACAGAGTTAAATAGTCCTATATTGACTAAATAATCAACATGCTGTAATGTTCAACTGAGGAGGGGTGAGACATTAAGATCATTCTTTCTACCTAAAGAACACATTCTCAGTAGAGAACTGGTGGCTTTGAACACAGTTAAAAGTGTTTATATGCTTTGATTTGTGGTTCACTGATTTTTTATTTTTTAACTCATAGGCCTAATTTTTAGTTTTTTAAAGGTTGTTCCACTTTATGCTTAAGGAGATGAATTCTCCAGCATCATCTGCCAGGACACTGATTATATATAAGTGGGAGATGTTTTTTTTTTTATCAACAATAAATGTCTTGCACTGTGAAAATAGCAGCTTGACTCCCACATTCATTTAGCAGCAGGAGGCATGAAATGGATTGGCCCTTTTGAATTATTCTTGAAATGTGTTGCAGATGCATATAGATACATCACTAAATATAAACCTAATTGCTTCTTTCTTTTGTTTTTGTCTCACTGCTAAGCAACTTTTAAAAGCAAACTATTTATACAGGATGAGTTCTTTATCATCACTATTCTTCAGAATAAAATTAAGTTGAAAGCAAAGCAATGTATGTTCCCAAAATACAATCTTGTGAACCCTGTTGGCTACTGAAATTTGTAACTCACAGACTGCCAAATGCTGCCATTTTGAAGAGTATGAGTCTTTGTTTCTGAAGAATTTGTTCATTCAAATGGTTCAGTATTAGCTTCCTATTTATAGTGGCATGTGTTATACCAAGGAGGTGTGCTGCTCAGGATTCCCTTCAAGAAAGAACTCACCATTCAGCTATGAGGATTCAGTTAGCTGGTAGGCTCTAGAGGCAGTGCCTTCAGAACGTTGCCACAGTGTTTGAGATGAGGCTGGGCAGCTCTCAGCCATGACTGAACACGCCAGAATAATAGGGGCTGCCTATTTCTGCCCAACCCAGGACTCCTCTAATGAGCAATCATTGCTCTGGAGTTCTCTGTTAGGCTGGCCAAGTTGGTCCAAAGCTCCGCCTGCCCCACTCCAGCTTCTTTCCCTTCCCCTTTGAACAGCGAAACCACCTAATAAATCTCTGACACTCCTAACTCCATCTCTAATAGCATGTGCTTCTCAGGGCACCCGAGTGATACAATCATTTAGATGCGGCTATCAAAATGGGAAGAGCAACATATTCTACGCCACACTTTGAGCCAATGGCCAGTGAGCTGCAAACACTTCCTGGGAACTCTGACCATCAGTACTAACAACTCAGTTCATACATTGTGTTATGACTGTCCAAATTGGTATAGCTTCTCAGAATGAGCAGTACCAACATCCTCTTGGTATCTCTTGGGTCCCAAACCGGTAACCATCACCATCTCCTGGGACCCTTAGGGTTAATAAAGTACACAGCTAGTGAGAATCTCAGAAGAGAATTAAGCTTTATTCTCTGTCAGTCAATGTAGAAATTGGTTAGAAAAACTGTTCACCTGAATAGCGGGATGGGCTGCCTTGAGAGATATTAACTGCTACTTCTCCATGAGATTTTAGGTATTAAGCTGATGAAAGGAAAAGCACTAATATGAAAGTGAATCAATGAAACTCACTAATTTAAACCAATTGGTTATTTCCCAATTATATTTTTCAGCTATTCTGCCTCCCTGAACAGGCAAAGCATGCATCTTTTGCATCTGGTAGAAGTATTTCCCACTCCAAGCATTCTCTGCCTGCTGAGGAAAGAACAGAATCTATTACACCCCTTCCAGTAGGAGAAGAACGAAAGGACCCTTGTCACCTTCTGTGATAAAGAACGTGAAAAAACAAGGTAAACTCAGAAAGAAAAAGAAAAACCATGAAGAAAATATAAAACTTCTAAATACTGGATTCCTACCCGCGCTGATTTGGCTCAATGGATAGAGTGTCGGCCTGTGGACTGAAGGGCCCGGAGCTCGATTCTGGTCAAAGGCACATACCTTGGTTGCAGGTTCCTCCCATGTAATCCAATTTAGGTTATAATTTTAATTATGTTATAATTCTTATAACAAACTTAAATGAATCAAGTGTTGATTGAGCGTGTTATATAACTGCCTTCAAAATTGAGTGGTATAGTTCATGGCTTTTTAAAGGAAGATGCAAGAATATTTGAGGGCTTCCACATTTTCCTAAAGGTCCCTCACAATTCTTTGAAATTCACAGATTTCTTTTTTGAAGTCCTTATATGTCACCATCCTTGTTGATTGTCCATTCCTCAGTTATTAAGTGATCTGTCAACTCCTCCTTTGGCAATGGCCTTGATATGTTTTAAGCAGAGTTCCAACATCACTTTCATTGACCTCATAAAATCTTGTATATCGTGCATCATGTACAATTTCACTTTGTAACTGACTTGTGTTGCTTTGACATTCATCTTTCATCTCACTAGACTGGTGAGAAAGGCACCAATGGCATCAGAAGAATATTTGAGAGAGTATTAATCTTTAAGTGGTTTACTCATTAACATGTGCTTTCTTGGAATGATGAACTTTTCTTCCTTCTATAATCCCCTAATTTCTGGAAGCCAGTTAGTGAAATCCCAGGTAGCCAGAACCTTTGGTACTTAACTTCAAATTGGTCCTTGATGCTACTATACATTCTTTAAGACCTAATACATTAAACTAGAAAATTTTTACCAATAAGGAATGAAGCCATCCCAAAGTCAGTGGCAGAGCCAAGGGTAAGGCCACAGGGAGCCTAGTTCATGGCTTTATTCTTTGGGCTACACTGCCTTAGTGAGTCCCTATACAGAATGAATTACAGCAGAGAACACTAGTAAAGAAAACAGAAGATATATTTATATTCTTGACCATAAGAAATCTGACTGTGGCCCTCGGCCAGGCACCTAACTTTTCTGGGTTTCCTTTTTCTCTAAAGTTTTATACAATAGTTATGGTTATTAGTTTGGGGCCCCAAGGATACCAGGAGAATTTTGCTACTACCCATTCAGAGAGCAGATATGTCAATTTGAGCAGTCACAACACAATACATAAACTGAATCACTGCTATTAAATGGTCAAGGTCCATAGGAAGTAACTGCAGTTCAATGACCATTGGCTCAAAGTGAGGTCCTGTCATAGCTCTGTTCTCACCCAAATCTAATGCAATTCGCACATCTTGTCAGGTATGACCGTGGGTTTCTTGTGAAGAAAACTATAGACTATCAGATAGATCTAACTTTCTATCACGTGCATACCCCTTCCATTCTAGTCTTTCATTCTCTTTTTCTTTGCCTCATGCTTCAGAAAGATAAGTTTCCTACTTTCAGACGGCTGTCCTTCCACCTGGCTGTTAATCCTCTGGGATCCTGCTTGCTCAGTTTTTTCCTGTTTTTGTTGTTGTTGATTTTCATCATCACCAGTATCATCAATCTCTTCCTTTACACAAACGCGAGGAATCATGGGTGCCTGAGAAGTCATCTAACTGGAACCAACACTGGATACTTGTCTTTCTCCTTCACATCTCTGAAAAGCAGGACTCAATTCTCCAATTCACTAACCTACAAGTACTCTTCCTCCTCTGTTTCTAGAAAAAGCACCGATGTCCAGTATCCTGTAAAAGTCTTCAACCAATACTGTAATCAATCTAATGATCATCTCATTTCTTTCCTTCTATGCACTACAAACTTCTTAAACAAGTCCTCTCTGTCCACTATCTTTTCTTGCCCACCATTCACTTGTCTCCACCCTCCATCCCCCACTCAGAAATTCCTTGAAGGGATACTCTACCAAAATTTCTTATTGGAAGGTCACCTGCCTACCCATTTGTAATTGTAAAATCATAGAATCAAACAATTTCAGAGCTGGGAGATATCTTTGATATTTATTTCCACTCTCTCATTTTACAGATGAAGAAGGGCACACAGACAATTTCACATGATCAGTGGTCTCATTTGTCCTGATCTCCCTTGCAGCATTGGATATTGTAGACTTTCTTCTTTTTCTGATCAGTGGTTAAAATAGATAAACTATTGTCAGTGATTTTTTCCCTTCATAGGTTCAAATGGGAGGCTCAAGAAACTTTCCTGAGGATAAACTACGTTAGTCATGAGACATGGTGACTATCATATGTGTTTGTTTCCATTCAGATTCTTGGAATGAATCATCCCAACCTACCCCATCACCATGATTCCATTTACTTTTAAGCTCTTTTCATGATCATCAAAGGCCTTTGTTATTGCTGGAAGTCAATATAAATGTACTTAGTCTTCTTCCTGTGCTGGAGCTGAACTGTTTATACCTTAGAAAAAAATAACTTTGTATATTGCTATTCAACTATTAGATAGCCACTTGGTTAAATGACAACACAAGTAACCAACATACCTTACTGTCAAACATTTCTTTTCCTTCTCCAAAGGGACAGCACATCATTTTACCAGAAAAACTAACCTCTCTTCCCTCTTTCCTTAGGAGACAACAGTCTGGATCTGTTTGGAAATCTACTGGCTACTTTTCAAGATGCTCAAGACACTGTATCCGGGGAGCAAATCCTGAGCATTGAGAGAAATTATGGTATGCACGTTTGAGATCCGTTGGTAGTGTAAAGACTCTCCAGGTACAAAAAGTGTCAGCAAAATGCAGTCTTAATAAAACTGTTAGGTTTTCATGTATGCAAGGGAATTGCCTTATCTGAAATCTCAAAGCCATTAAGGACAATTTATGTGGGAAATACGTCATTCAATTTTATTCCCTTTGCAGAGGCAGCAATCAATAGTCTCAGCTGTTTAATTACTAAAAAGAAAGCCCATAAACTCATGGGAGCAGCTGGTGTGGTATTTATTTGATGTTGGTAAGAGTAAGCAAAGGTTTCACTAATGATATATATGTAAATAAAATATATAAGTATCAATCTATATCATAAAAGACTTGTGGTTGTGACACCGTAATGGTGTCATGACCAAACAACTGGTCACCAGGAGGTGCATGGAGCACCTCTTGTGGGCTGGGACTCATGGCTCTTGCGCAGGGCTGGTGGGGGGGCCGTGCCGTGAAGAGGGAGCAGCAAGGCATGCAGCGGGCGGGCAGGGCCACGCAGCGAAGAGGGCACGGGGGATGGGCACGGGGTGGGCAGGGGCTGGGAGCACTGCACAGGTCCTCAGGTGGTGAGTGGAGGTGCTCCTGCCTGGGGAGGGGGGGAGGGGCAGGGGTGCATGTGGCCGGCGGGGGGGCGGGGGTGGAGGTGACGCATGGGGGAAGGGCACGAGCTGGGAGCTTCTCGGGGCGCTGGCAGCGTCCACGGAGCGTGCAAGGCATCACGTTGTGGTGGACATGGCCCTGATGGCAGGCTAGGCCTAGGGGACCCTACACGTGCACGATTTAATAATGCGCTGGGCCTCTAGTAATATATATTTACTTAAAGTGTAGATATTTATATCTATAAATATAATTATACATGATAAATAATATATATTTATGTAAAAATATGTAGTTATTTAGATATAGATCAATAAGATATATGGTTATATATGGTAAATATATGTAATATACATATAAAATATCTATCCATCTATCATCTAGCTATCATATATATATATATATATATATTATATACAATAAAACACCACTTCATTTCACCTCTTTTAAGAAAAACAGGCCAGGGGATAAAAATAAGCAATGATCCTGGTTGTGTATGCAGTTATTTTCAGAATAAGGCAAGCTTTCATCACCTCCTCATACCTTTGAAGAATGGGTAGAAATCAAGCTCAAAAAAGAAAAAAAGCAAGAATAGTCACAAGTCATTATACCCCTGCCCTCGGTCTGAAAGAAAGCTGGTTCCAAACACCAGCTTTAAGGGATAGCATGGGGTGGGCACGTTATGGTAGCGGAATTAGTTACAGTATGTGACTTAAGAGAAGAGGAAACTTAAATAAGCATGACTCTGGCATTCAGATTATTTCTCCCAGGTTTAGTGAGAAAGAAAATCAAAAGATATTCTGTTACATTGAAAAAAGTAAACAAACCACCTGCCTGGGGAGAATGCCTTTATGAAAGTGAATTCTGAATTAAGACCTACAATAAATCATAGAGATCTGTAAGGTAAATCAGCAAACTCACAGCGAGTCACAGTATCAGAATTGAAAGGGAGAAGGAGACACGGTCCCAGCCCTGTAGCAACTCACTCCTGAGCAGAGAAGGGTGAACAGGAACTGAGTAATTATCAAACAATAGCGCCAGAACAGCGCTTCAGGTAAATGCCCTGTGACGGCTACTGCGAAGAGGGGACTCAAACATCTAATTACATTTTTGAATGGTATGAGGGGGGACACAATTTGGAATAAATGCAATTATATAGCTAGGAAAAGGGGGCCAAGCACCATGAATAATTCACTACCGAGAGGGGCATCAAGCTGTCTCTTCAGCACTTCATCACAGCAGCTTTAACCTATTTTGTGAAGCACCTGACTTATTTCTGGAAGATATTGTAGCCTTAATGTGTAGGAGAGGGTATTGACCCTTTTAAATAAAGTGCTGACTTTGAAAATTGCGCTCCTGACATAATGTAGTGTTCTGGGAAAGGGAGGTAATTTAAGAGACTTCTACACAAAGGAAAATGTCTTCAGTGTTTCACATAAGCTCCTGAATTGACTGAGCAGAATGTGTTCACGTGGTGCTTCAATTAATCAACTTAAAATAGTCACTGCTTTATCAAGTCTTTGCTCTTCAGTAGAAGACAAGAGAAGACATTCTTATATATGTCCATGGGATAAGAACAAAAACAACTGTTGGACTATAATCTTGATTAATGGAAGTAATCTGGTTAACATAATGATAACTAGAAAATTTTCCTTATTTTGTTTTGTTCATTTATTATTAGTCAAAAAGCATAATAAAAAGTTACTGAAGGGGGGGTTAATCGGGGGAAAAGGAGACATATGTAAAACTTTAGACAATAAATTTTTTAAAAGTTATTGAAAAATATTCTACTATTATTTGATGGTTCATAATCTTGTACTGTTTCAAGTTAACTTCCTTCCCATCAACTGTGATTGCAGAACAAAGCAGGTGAGAAAACAGGAGACTACGTTGGAACAAAGGCAACCCAAGGCACTCCCCGGAGGCTCTTTTGGGAAATAATCCAAAATATTTCCTTATCTGATTAGCATACCCCATTGGGCAATGAAATTATAGTTAATAGACTATTCCATTTCACTAAACACATTTTACTATATTTACATGTCAATTAAAAAGACAATCTAAAACTGTTACGGAACTAAAATAGTACTTCTTTACCTCTCAGAATTGAAAAACATTTGGAATTGTTTCAGTCTGGCCATTTCTATATGCCACTAAAAAAGTGGAATGTATTCAGAACCTTTTCTTCAAACAAGTTTTTATAAAAAATATATTTTTATTGATCTCAGAGAGGAAGGGAGAGGGAGAGAGAGTTAGGAACCTCAATGATGAGAAAGAATCATTGATTGGCTGCTTCCTGGACGTTCCCCAAAGGGGATGGAGCCTGCGACCCCTGTATGTGCCCTGACCGGGAATCTAACAGTGACCTCCTGGTTCATAGGTCAATGCTCAATCACTGAGCCACGCTGGTCAGGCTCAAATAAGTTATGGTAAATATTTCAATGAATGTTTCATACTACATTTCTTCATAACCACTAAATATATAACTGAAAGATCACAACACCATGTATTAGCAACCAACAAATCAAATTGTATATTTATTCTCTGACTGCTCTATTTAAAGCACAACTTGGGATTTTATGGAATACAAAGTAATCTAAGACACAGTGTCTATGAAAATTTGGCATGGGTTTATATGCTGTCCATTAAAAAAGGGAATTAAGCCGAAACAGGTTTGGCTCAGTGGATAGAGTGTCGGCCTGCAGGACTGAAAGGTCCCAGGTTCGATTCCGGTCAAGGGCATGTACATTGGTTGCGGGCACATCCCCGGTAGGGGGTGTGCAAGAGGCAGCTGGTCGATGTTTCTCTCTCATAGATGTTTCTAGCTCTCTGTCCCTCTCCTTTCCTCTCTGTAAAAAATCAATAAAATATATTTTTTTTAAAAAAGGGAATTAAGACAGCTAAATTGGGTTGGTGCAAGTTGCTCTGAGAGATGCAGAGTTTGCTACAAATTGGACTGATGTAAGCCAGGTGAGAAGTCCCTGATGGTGACCGGGAACAACTGTCCAGGGCCCTCAGACATCATTACTGTTGGGAAGGGGTTCTCTTGCTCAGTTTCCTGGGTTATCCCATGGATGGAGGAAAGATGCTCTGTATTTCCTTTTCTTTTCCTTCTTCTCTTGGGCAGGTGCTCCCTTCCTACACTGTCCTGCAACCTCTCGACGATTTCCTCCCTGTATGCCGCCCTAACCAGGAGCCACCTCCCACATGTACTCATCACTCCTTTGACCAGACTCCTAGTCACAATTTGCATTTTCAGCATATCCACTTGTTCTATGATTTTTAAAATATACATATTTACTTCCTGTATTTCCAAATCTTTGACATTTCGCATTTTAAATCAAGCATTTCTGTGTTGTTATCTGAGGACAAAGGCAGTACTTATGAAACAATTGCACAATTTTGTTTCTATAAATTCTATCTGAGCAAGATGATTCAGTGGCAGGAATGCTCCTGCTTTTGAAAGCTCCTGAGTCATGTCATCGTTGACTGGCCTATTCTGTGGCATAAGGAAGGACACACGTGGGCTGCAATCTCAGTCGTGAGTGTGCCAAAGTGCATGGGAGATTCTAAAATTTCATTCATTCATGTAACAAATATTTTTTGATGAAGTGCTGGATATTCCTGGACTCATAACCTAATCAATATCTACGTCCCTAACATCCACACTGTGCCGGACACATAGCAGGCTCACAGTGAAGTGCACTGAAGAGATCTATAAAGAATGAGCGGCTCAAAAAAAAAAAAAAAAATGTGGCTCCTTGCCTATGAGTAATTTTCAAATTGTTTGCTCCCTTGTCCTAAAGACATGAAAAGTTAAATAATAATACCTGATAAGCTATATCTCCATAAGGAACAGGGTAACGCCCACAGATGCTGGTGATGCTGAGGTTCTATCTCCTTGCCTATACTGCCATCCCAGAGGAAGTTCTGAGAATGAAAGGACACAGCCAGGGTGGCCTCCACCTACAATGCCATAGAGCCCTGCACACTGGGGTTCTGCAGGAAGGGTTTCTGGGATGGCTCAGGTACTGGTCCAGACTGGGAAGTAGGCAATGGGAAGGCAGAAGGTGGGCCGAGGCTGAGCTCAGGACTGTTGAAAGGGGGCTTTGTATGGACAGAGGGGCAAGTTCACACTCAGGGAGGTGGGGATGAGTGCAGGAGGAGAGGACTAGCCTGGTATACAACTGTGCTTTATAAAGCATAAGCAAATGGAAGAGAGCTGACATTGGTTCTTCATCTGTTAGAGTATTTCCCATAAAGATCACTTTCAAATAAGTGAGGCTCTTCATCAAATATACAATTTTCAAACCTCTGACCCTGGCATTAGACTTTATTACAATACTCAGATATTTTTAAAATAGATCACTCCATTGATGACTCATCAGACTCATTTTTAATGGCCTAGCCCAGGAATTGACAAACTTCTATAAAGACCCAGCTGGTGCCCTGGATGGGCGGCTCAGCTGATTGGAGCATCATCCCATACACCAAAAGGTTTTGGTTCTATCCCTGGTTGGGGCACGTACGGGAGGCAACCAATTGATGTTTCTCTCTCACACTGATCTTTCTCTCTCTCAAATCAATAAAAGCATATCCTCAGGTGAGCATTAAAAAAAAGACATAGCTGGTTAACAGTTTAGGATTAGCGGACCATATATTCTGTCCCAACTATTCAAACCATTGTAGCAGAAAGTAGCCAAAGATGCTATATAACAGATGGGCAAGACTGTGTTCCAATTAAACTTTATTTATAAAAACAGGTGATGGATTGATTTGTCCTACAGGCCATAGTTTATTGACTCTTGGTCTAGTCCTTTAATCTTGAAATTATACTAAAATTATTATGTTCACATGAAGAGATAATACATCTCAACTGACATTATTTTCATATAATTCAACCCCATCTTAAAAAGGTATTTACTGATACTAATATATGTATTATTAACAACATGCCAAAATACCCAACAGCCAACAATGTCAGGTTTCATATTATCTCTTTCAAATATATTTAACACAAACCAGCACCAACAATAATTTCAGAGAAAAATCTATCAAGGAATTCCAGAGGGGAAAAAACCCAGCTTCTCCAAATTTGTGAACTCTGAGACTAATCTTACCAGATATTCAGAAAAGCATATAATAGCCACACTACTGTGACAAAATAATTTTGAAAAATAATCAGAGAAGAAGATGATATTCCCATATGCATCTATATGAATTTCAAATCTTATTATGGAAAATGGTAAAAAGTGATCAAGAACCCTCTATAGTATTTTTCTTTTTAATTGCAGAAGCCTTGCAAATCAGCAAATAATCCCTCTATTTTACAGGACAGAGATAAACAGAAACATTCTAAGAAGTCTCATGCTTCTGTCTGAATTGCTGCAGACCATTTAAGGTACATTTCTGACTAACTTTCCTCTAGCCCAGGGGCTGGCATTGTGGGACATGAATGGGGGTGGAAAGTCATCATGGGGCCATGGGAAGGGGTTCTGGCAACTGTGGTATGCCCACTGTTGGCTGGCTAATGGCTTGTGAGTCTGTGACTTATAGCAAAGAACTAGCCTACCTGCATTTTATAAAATGCTATGAGAGTCTATGAATAGTACTGGTTATTTGTGGTGGCTAAGGATAGGTACGGTCACTTAGGAATTAATGCAGCCTTGTGCATACTCACTGAATGCTAAGAACAGAAGTAACTAAAACAAAATTGTTTTGAGTCTCTTAATTGGAGAGATAATTTTATTTCAAAATACCTATGGTTATGGTTCATGAATCTAGAGCAGTGGTCGGCAAACTCATTAGTCAACAGAGCCAAATATCAACAGTACAACGATTGAAATTTCTTTTGAGAGCCGAAAACTGACTTCTGCGCATGGGCCACGAAGTTTCAATCGCACTGTACGTGCGCGCCCACACGTGGTATTTTGTGGAAGAGCCACACTCAAGGGGCAAAAGAGCCGCATGTGGCTCGCGAGCCACAGTTTGCCGACCACTGGACTAGACAATGCTCCTTCCTTTTCAAGATTTTTGTGGATTTGCCTTTTTTGCTACCAGATTCTAACGTATGGCCGAGAGATGACAATGCTTACATCTGGGGCAGAATGATAAGGACAATCATTTAAAAATAACCCTTTATGTAACAACTACCAAAAAATATATTTCATAAATAACTTTATGGCTTACCTCTTGTGTGTGTGTGTGTGTGTGTGTGTGTGTGTGTGTGTGTGTGGCCTACCTCTTAAAGAAGATAATATATTGTAGGAAGAACAACTGGAACTTAGAAAGTACTTTCTGTATTAAACCAATGGCAGGAGACCAGAGTCCAGAGAAACTAGGTAAATCATTGACTAAATGAATCAGTCTTCTCTGTTTAATAAGGGAGAAACTGCACCTATTCACTTCACAATGATTTAAGGAACTCAACTAAGAAAACAGATGTGAGACCATTTAGAATAAAAGTTACCTAATTCACTCAACAGGTATTATTGAGTGGCCATTGTGAGCAAGGCATTGTGACAGATGCTATAATGAGATTGAGTATATGCCAATAGAAACCACAGCTTCATAAAATATGGAAAATTGTTAGGAACTTTAGGGCTTACACACAGAGGGAGTTGACGAAAGACATGCAGATCAATGAAAATGGTAACAGTTTACAATGATGGATAAGCTTACACTAAAAAAGGACCAAATCACTGACTGTCCAACTACAATGTAGAGGCTAAAATACCTTTGAATAGATGCAGTAAGTGAAACACATACCTGATTTTGAAGATTCGTTATGTAATAAAAGAATACAAGTATCTCCATTTTAATATGGATTACATGCTAAAATGATATTACTTTGGATATACTGAGTTAAATGAAACACTGAAATGGATGTCACATTTTTATTTTTTAATGTGGCTACTAGAAAATTTAAAATTACTATTAAATCAGAATTATATTCCTATTGGACAGTACTGTTCTAGAAGGGTGTACTGTAACCAAAAGAGAGCCTGGGCAGTGCACGGTTCTGAAAAGGCCACTCACATGTATGTCTTTGTGAGGCAATGACACAAATGAACCAAAGATGCAACAGAGAATGAAACAAGTGTCATTAAACCCATTAATTACAAAAATTCTGATGGCTCACGTGGAAACACAAATAGAGGAACATGGAAGGTTTTGCTGGTGATTCCAAAGTGAATGGACTGAAAATGGAAAGAAGTAGAAAGCACAGGGAAAAATTTTGCTGCTTCTTCCAAAAGGAAGCACAAATATCTGAAGGAGAAATAAGTCTATGAAATGTTTATTAGAACGTAAGTCTAATCGACCTCCAGCACTTTCCCTCCAGTAGCCAGTGACTATTTCTCACACACATACTCTATCTATAATGCTTTATTAGCTGGCAGAACTCCTTAGTACACCTCAACCAAACTATTCAATATTGCAATCCATTTATATTACTTATCTCCAGTAAATGGCCACAAAAATAAATAATCTCTACGTCCCTAAAATTATAAACCAGAATACTGAGGGGACCTGGAGGGATTCAGCTCCAAGTGCTCCAAGGAAAGCCCTATTGTCTGATTGAACTTTCAGCATCCAGCCCAGTACTGGCTATACCGTAAGTGCCCAATAAATTCACTAAGTACATTAAAAATGGTAGTAAGTGGGAAGATTAACAGTCCACACCCACACAACATGGAAAATGCAAAGACTGGAAGTTTTAGACTGGCAAGCTCAGTGTTGCCGATGAATAATCAAGCACATGAGGGTGAGTATCTATATATATAAAAAGCCAGCGACTGGAACGCCGAAATGGCCAGAATGACCAGTAGCTATGATGCCCACTGAGGCTGGCCAACTGGCCGGGCTGGCCCCACCCCTGATTAGCCCCCCTCATCGGGAGTGGGGCCGACCAGACAACTGCCTGTGGCCCCTCCCCCAGGCTGGCCCGGCCTTGATTGGCCCCCATTGGGGCAGGCCAGCTGGAGTCCTCCCGTGCACCGGGCCTCTAGTCTACACTAATAAAAGAGAAATATGCAAATTGACCATACCTCCGCAACATCCACTAGCCAATCAGGAGTATGCAAATTAACCCAATAAAGATGGAGGGTTAATTTGCATATGCAGTCGCGGAGCTAAGACTGAAGACTGAAGATGACTGAAGACTGAAGATGACTGAAGAC
Organism: Eptesicus fuscus; assembly: GCF_027574615.1. Lineage (NCBI taxonomy): Eukaryota > Metazoa > Chordata > Mammalia > Chiroptera > Vespertilionidae > Eptesicus > Eptesicus fuscus. The sequence continues at coordinate 46,181,961 of NC_072483.1, read as the reverse complement.
TGAAGACTGAAGAGGCTTGGCTTCTCCGCTGCAGCCGGAGTGGAGAAGCCAAGCCTCGCTGCAGCTGAAGCGGAGAAGCCTAGCCTCGAGGCTTGGCTTCTCCGCTGCGGCCAGAGCAAAGGCCTGGGTCCCAGGTGCTGGAAGAAAACCAGTGCCGGCAGCCAGGGGAAGGAAGGCCTATTGCACAAATCTTCATCTCCAAGTGCTCCAAGGGAATCCCTATTGTCTGACTGAACTTTCAGCATCCAGCCCAGTACTAGCTACACCATAAGTGCCCAATAAATTCACTAAGTCCACCTATGGGGACTGAGCTGGCAATTTTTTGGTGTACAGGATGATGACCAACCAACTGAGCCATACTGGCCAGGGCCATTAGTCTTATTACACCTTAGAAATGTGGAGAAATAGCAGGCATGATGACAGCAGGCCTCTAGTTTCAAAATAAAGAGCCAGGAGCCAACAATGGTCCCCTAAAGTTAAGTTATGCCAAATGGGCCCACTATTCTTTTTTTACCCTTCCTCTACATGTGCAGAGGATGTCCTAAACACAGAGCAAATCTTAACTTTTATAAGACCTTGAACCTTTCTTATATCTCTTATAAAATATAGAGAGAGGAAGGGCAAGGGTGAGAGAGAGAGAAAGATTGATGTGAGAGCATAACATCGACCTGCTACCTCCTGCATGCCACCTACGGGGACTGAGCTGGCAACTTTTTGGTGTACAGGATGATGACCAACCAACTGAGCCATACTGGCCAGGGCCATTAGTCTTATTACACCTTAGAAATGTGGAGAAATAGCAGGCATGATGACAGCAGTTTTAAGGTATTAACCCTTTGCACTCGGATGTCGAGTGTGACTCGACATGGTTAGCAGTAGAATAAAGGAATCGAAAAAAGCAAGCAAGTGCAAAGGGTTAATAAGTAGAAAAATCATAAAGAAAGACTGGTGGTTGAGAAAATGAGGCCAGCCTAAAGAAATTCTTCAGGAGTGTATCAGGAGTTCATCTGAGGCAACTTTTTTCTTCATTGAGTTGGGGGAAGCATGAAAGACATACATGCAAGTAGCATAAAGGTGGGAGGAATAAAGATAGCATTGGATATAGTTCAGAAGACCCCCATATTAGGGGTTCTAGGAATAGAGTATTGGAAAATAGCATGATGAAATCTAGCAGGAATAAATTAGTTTGCATAATTAATTATACAAAGAAACCATAATTAGAAATAAAAATATATAAAAATGAAATAAATTTAGGATGAAAAGACCTCGTAAATTTAGGATGAGGCGCTCCGATGTTTATCAGGTCATCGCTGCTACACAGTGAAAGCTACTTATTAAATCTGATGCAATGGCAAGCTGCACGGGAAGAAGCGCAGTTATAAATAAAGCCTGGTTTATTATATTTTGTACCAGCCAGTTCACATTTGGAACATCATGACAAGAGGAATTCTGAGAATCAAACAAAAGAGAATGACAAGCAGGGATAATAGAAGGAATTAAATATGCTTTCTAGTGAAGAGAAAGCTTACAGATGACATACTAGAAATCTTCACATTCTTAAGTGTTTCCAGCTAGAAGTGGTAGGGTATACTTAATCTGTTTTCCAAAAGGCATGTTTTTAAGGAAGACAGGAGTCACAGATCTCTCTGAGAATCTGATAAAGCCATACCCCGCCCCCAGGAAAAAATTACACACACACACACACACACACACACACACACACACACACACATGTTTTTCATACAATTTCAGGGGGTTCTAACCAAGAGTAAGAACCTCTAGCTTAGAAGTTATAAGGACCCAAGTTTCTGTTTCATATAAAAACTACTAGTGGCCCGGTGCACAAAATTCATGCATGAGGTAGGGGTGGGGGTGTCCCTCAGCCTGGCCTGTACCCTCTCCAATCTGGGATCCCTCTCACAATCTGGGAGTGCTGGTTCCTAACTGCTCACCTGTCTGCCTGCCTGATCGCCCCTAACCACTCTGCCTTCTGGCCTGCTCGCCCCCAACTGCCCCCCCCACTGGCCTTCTCACCCCCAACTGCCCCCTTTTGCGGCCTGATTGTCCCCAACTCTCCCCCCCAACTGGCCTGCTCGCCCCTAACTGTTCCCCCCCCGCTGTCCTGATCGACCCCAACTGCCCCCCCACCAGCCTGCTCGCCCCCAACTGTCCCCCCCTGCCAACCTGATCACCCCCAACTGTGCCCCCTGCTGGCCTACTCACTTTCAACTGCCCTCCCCCGCTGTCCTGCTTGCCCCCAAACTGCCCTCCCTGCCAGCCTGATCATCCTCAACTGCCCTCCCCTCCTGGCCTGATCGCCCCTAACCACCTCTGCCTCAGCCCCACCACCATGGCTTTGTCCGGAAGGACATCCAGAAGGTCTCCCAGAAGGTCTCCCAGTCTAATTAGCATATTACCTATTAGTATAGATTACATCATTTCTGTATTCTGGGGTCTATGTTCTAGGTAACTCATTACTGTCTAAACCTGAAGAGCTTTTTCACACATTAACTCCTGGAAAGGAGAAGAGGTACATCGCAATTTTAATTCTACCCTTAAAGGAAAATAAAAAAATCGAATACTTGAGAGTGAAGCTTATTTTTTAAAAACACTCAGGTTTCTCAGAAATACAAAGTAGGAAAAGCTTCCTAACATTCTTTTAGAAATTAATTCCTGGATTTTGCTCGAATTTCTTCTACTAAAACTCTTATCACTAGTTTTGCTAATAATCTTGAAAGATCCCTGATCCAGACATAATTACAGACACATTATATTCAAAATTACCTGAATGTTTCCTTCTTACAACCATATAAAACTATAAATGCCTATTGGACTACACACTGCTGCTTGGAAATGATTTTCATAACAAGCATGACCAAAAGGGCCACTAGCCTCAAGGAGAAACTGTTTGCGTGTGTGTGTGTGTGTGTGTGTGTGTGTGTGTGTGTGTGTGTGTGAGAGAGAGAGAGAGAGAGAGAGAGAGAGATAAATTTGTGTATGGAACTCTAGTGATAGATGTTATTCACTGAAAAGCCCCATTTATTTTTCTACTGGGGCTGGAAAGCAAGGTATCATTGCATGGCTTCATTTCTCAGCTTTCTCCCATTTCCATTGCTTTAATTTTCCATTCAAATCAATTTCTAAAACTGGAGGAAAAAAAATCTGCCATCAATGGTAGATTTTAAGTGATATGGAAGTCTCAGTGTTTTTCTAGTTTGAGTAATAGCCTTCCAAAAAATGATTAATGACGGTGGATCTATTTTCTGTAAAAACGATTGTCAAATTCCATCAATATCTGTCATATTGTTTTCGTAGCTCTTAACAAAACAAAACACATCTAGCCATAGCGAGTTTTAGGGATTCGTTTTAGGTTATTCCTTCCATCTGCTTTAGCTATACATACAGCTGATGAGCAGAATTATATAGGACAGTGGTTCTCAAACTTCAATGTGGAGCAGAAGCGGCAGGAAGGCTTGCGAAGACACAGGTTGCCACGCCCCACCCCCAGAGTCTGTGATTCAGTCGGTCGCAGATTGGGGCCCAATAAGTTGCAATTCTAACAAGTTCCCCAGTGACGCTGTTGCTGTCAGTCCGGGGACACCCTTTGTGAACCCCCGCTATAGGAGAAGCCTGATGGATAGCTGGTTGCAACACCACATTCCCTTTATTAAGTCCCACTTTCATGTTTAAGGTTTTTGAATCATATTCTACACTGGACCCCAAAATGATAGCTTTCCGTGGCTTCAGAACCTACGTAGCCACATCCTTTTCTCACTATCCTGTGGGAAACGTTAGTAAAGAGTGCAACCCTCTTCGGGAAGAAGAAATCAAGCTGTTTCTGGAGTTCCTCTCTCACTTCCCCCCAAATAGTATTATTTAGGTACTTCTAATTTAAAATTTTTCAATTACAGTTCACATACAACATTATATTAGTTTCATATGTACAACATAGTGATTAGACATTTATGTAACTTACGGAGTGATCCTCCCAATAAGTCTAATACCCAGATGACACCATACATAGTTATTACAATGTTACTTCCTCACTTTCTTTAAACCTCTTACTAAGTATTTGGTGTAAATTCCCAAGGAAAATGATTCATAAAGCCTATCTGGAATGGTAGCTCTATTAGAAAGAAGATTGGCACACTCACCAGAGAGGAAATATACCCAGTCGCGTGGTGATGAAAACCATGGCGAACATAACAAACAGGAGATCACACATTTTCTGAAACTTGGCATAATTTGCCATTTTGGCAGCCTATGAAAAGAAGAAATATGACATATTAATTTAGTCTAACTGATAAATAAAAAGCTTCTTTCAATATGCATGAGTGTCCTATAAGGTATAACTTATCAGATGCATGAAACTGCCTGCTGCTTTGCAATGTCATGCATCATGCATCAGTATTTATAAATTACCCATAAGTCAAGTGAGATGCAGCATTAGCTCTAAGTAGTACTACTGACTGTCACAGATTTAATCAAATATTCAGCAACCTGAAAAATTCAATTATATGGTTGATTTCAGAAAAATAGGAAAATAAAAAAATTCTTGCATTATAGATGATATTAGCAAGCCAAACACACCAGAACAAGAATTTTGCATACCAGGTCAAAATAGAAAGTGTAATATAATTCTTTAAACCTTCAATGAGTCCCAAACACTGAGAAAAAATTTATACAGGATATATGAAGCCTTCCTGTATATTTTCTCCTTAGAATTATAGGTTTTCTTTAAACAGGCATAAAGAGTATTCTGGGAGATAGTTTCTTGGCTTATTCTTAAAAAATTTAGAAATGGAGAATGTGTCAAGATCATGTTTTTTCAATGAATCCATTTAGGTATAATTTTCAATGTTACATTAGCGAGTCATCTCCTGGATGGAAATCACTAATGTTGCAAGTGTCTGTAAGAAGTACTCTAATATTTATGGTAGTGATTTAAGTGATGACTTTATATTATAAATTAGACTAGGGAAGAAATCACATCCCTTTCTCTACCATCTACTATTTACGGATGATTCTAAGTAAAAAACAGATGACAGTGAAAATACAATTTTGCTTGATCACCTCCTTTTACATTTTCACCAAGAATGTATAAGCATGTTCCCCTACAGGGTTATAAATTGAAGTCTCCAGAATTATTTTCTATTTTTTGGAAAGTTAAATTAGCTGAGTCAAACTTGAAGAGATTGTTGACAGAAGCTATAATTGAATAGCTTTAAATAAAACACAAAGCTATGAGAGAACTATATTCCTAAAGGGAAATACCAATTAACTGAGTGGAAGCTTTTAATTTCATGAATACTTTGGGTATGAGACCACAAATTATATTGAGAAAAGGCATCTTCTACCTCCTCTGGGTAGGCAGCTATGTAGTTGTTCTTTTATATTCATTTACCAGTATTCAATAAATAAACATTAAGTATCAATTTTTTGGACAAGTTTGGGCCATAGGTTCCACTTCAAAGAGTTGGCAGTCAACATATCTCATTATTTGGATATTCTCAAGCAATATTTTATAATATAAAAGAGGATCCAGGTGATAAAGACCATTGCTTTCACCCACATGGCTGGGATTTCTGGATTATTTTTCTTTTCTGGATTAAAGTAGTACAAGATGACTCAACAAACATTTTCTGAATCGGGGCTCTGCCAAGTATCATGCCAGAATTTTCACAGAGATTAAAGTAGGCAGACTGTACAGGATTGATTTCAAAACTGTGCAGTGCTGCATAAATTTCTACTTTTAAGCATACTTAGGATTTAACCAAATGGTAACTGATTTTCTGGGTATTGTCTTTTATACTAATTACTAGAGGCCTGGTGCACAAAATTCGTGCATGGGGCGGGGGCGAGGGGGGGGGGTGTCCCTCAGCCCAGCCTGCATGCTCTCCAAATATGGGACATCCCTCTCACAATCTAGGACTGCTGGCTCCAACTGCTCACCGGCCTGCCTGCCTGATTGCCCCTATCTGCTTCTGCCTGCCAGCCTGATCATCCCCTAACCACTGCCCTGCCAGCCTGATCAACGCCTAACTGCTCCCCTGCCAGACCAATTGCCCCTAACTGCCCTCCACAACGGGCCTAGTCATCCCCACTGCCCTCCCCTGCCGGCCTGGTCGCCCCTAACTGCCCGCCCCTGCAGGCCTTGTCCCTCCCAACTGTCCTCCCCTGCTGAACTGATTGCCCCCAATGGCCCTTCCCTGCCGGCCTGGTCGCCCCTAACTGCCCTCCCCTGCAGGCCTTGTCCCTCCCAACTGCCCTCCCCTGCTGACCTGATCGCCCCCAAATGCCCCCCCCCTGCAGGCCTGGGTCCCCCCCAACTGCCCTCCCCTGCAGGCCTGTGTCCCCCCCAGCTGTCCTCCCCTGCAGGCCTAATCGCCCACAACTGCCCTCCCCTGCCGGCCATCTTGTGGTAGCCATCTTGTGTCCACATGGCGGCCATCTTTTGTGTTGGAGTCATGGTCAATTTGCATATTACATCTTCATTATATAGGGTATTTCTCCTTTAAGAAATATGTGGAATAGAGCCCAGCTTGAAGCACTTAAAGATCTTACTGCCAAACTATCCTGTGATATAGCCCATTAGGACTATTTTTCTGTTTCATAAACTTATAGGGACCAAGTTTTTAATAAAATGCTATATATACTTCAAACCTTGATTAACTGCCTTTATAAATTCAATTTTATGGTGTGGGATATTTCTGCTTATACTGCAATAACAAATCATTATTTGAGGGCACCTTTATTCTACATTCACAGTGATAGTAAATGCTCTAAAGAAGAACTTTGGGCCAAGAGGAATAAAAAATCAGAATACAGATTCTAAGACCAACTTCTACATGCAATTTGTACTCTGGTAGGTTTATTTTTGACCAGTTACATAAATTTCTTAGTATAGAAAAAACTTTTATTTAATTATATAACACTAGGGGCCTGGTGCACGAAATTTGTGCACTGGGGGTCAGGGGTCCCTCTCACATACTGGGAGCCCTCAGGGGATGTCCTACTGACGGCTTAGGCCCGCGCCCCACAGGGAGCGTACCTAAGCTGCAGTCTGGCCTCCCTTTGTGGGAGGCAACAGGGCTGGTCAGGGGAAGGCACCAGCCCCATCACCCCACTGCTGCAGCCACTGTCAGTCACCGCAGCCACCAAGGTGTTTTCATCAACATGGACTCCAGTCCCTTCACCAAGAAAAAATGACAACGTTCTTTAGGCATTTTCAAGATGTGTCTTTCATAGGATATGGATTTCTTTATTTATTTTTTATCCTCACCGAGGGTATGTTTCCAATGACTTTTAGAGAATGTGGAAGAGAAAGGGAAAGACAGAGAGAAACACTTTGATTGGTTGCCTCCTGCATGAGCCCTGATCTGGGCCCCGGCCAGGGAGGAGCCTGCAACCTAGGTACATGCCTTTGATCAGAATCAAACCCAGACCCTGCTGTCTGCAGGCTGAGGCTCTATCCACTAAGTCAAACCGGCTAGGGCAGGATATGATATTTCTTAGCCCCTCCAGCAGCAGACCTTCATTTTTTTCTCCAGAAGTGTGGTGGAAAAACCCTAGATCACCTTTTTGGATTCTTATTATCCAAGTTACTAAGAATATTACCAGTGGCATACAGGAAGCTTAGCCAATGTGCAGTCAGAAAAGGTGTTTCCTCTATAGTTCACACCAATCAACTGCTGGGCCCTGCCCAGGCCTAAAGCCTCTGGCCAAAGCTTTAGGCCTGGGCAGGCCACTCCAGCTCCCTCTGATCACCGGCTCAACCCTGCCCAGACCGAAAGCCTCTTGGGCAGGAGCAGACCCCCAGCTCCCTGCGATCAATTGCAGGGGGACCCTCCTGCCCAGGCCGAAAACAGACCCCCAGCTCCCTGCCCAGGTGATCAATCGCAGGGGGTCCGCTGGTGTACCAGGCTGAAGCAATGCCCAGCTCCCTGGGATTGATTGCAGGGGGTCCGCTCATGTACCAGGCCAAAAGCCGCAGCCAGCAGCTTTTGGCCTGGAGCCTGAGCGGACACCCAGCTCCCCACCTCCGATGGCAGGGGGTCCGCTCTGGGTGCCTATGTATGCAAATTACCCGCCATCTTGGTCGGGTTTATTTGCATACTCGCTCTGATTGGCTGGTGGGCGTGGCTTGGCTGGTGGGCGTGGCTTAGGTGTAGCGAAGGTGCGGTCAATTTGCATATTCCTGTTTTATTAGGTAGGGTTACTGAGTGTGTAATTAAGAGTAAATACTACATAAACATTTTGTTGGAAATTTCATATTTTGACATATGCTAGAAACATTTTTCTTTTCTTTTTTTGCTACTTTAATAATTCTAAGTGATAATGGTTTAGAAAGTTAACCAAAGTGCAACCAATATATCCTCAGATACTTTTTACACTTATATGCAAAGGAAACAATTTTTACATATTCTTTGCAATTTGTACACGTTTTGCTGTAAAAAAACAACTTCAATTAATAACTAAACTGAATTATATACACTTTCTGGATAAAACAATGTGAAATAAAATCTATTTAAGTAATAATTTTCTTTTTTAAAAAAATATATTTTTATTGATTTCAGAGAGGAAGGGAGAGGGAGAGAGAGATAGAAACATCAATGATGAGAGAGAATCATTGATTGGCTGCCTCCTGCACATCCTCTACTGGGGATCAGCCCGCAACCCAGGCATGTGCCCTTGAGCGGAATCGACCCGAGGACCCTTCAGTCCTCAGGCCGACACTCTCCACTAAGTCAAACCAGCTAGAGCACAAGAAATAATTTTTTTAATGTAAAACATTCATTTCTTAAGTGTGGAATAGTAAAGGTGTTCATTATTCCATTAATAAAGAATGTCAATAAGATAAAGATTTTTAATACAAAAATTGATAAGATAATTTAAAAGTCTGTTTTTAACAAGTTTGCCTACAAAGAAATACCCCCACAGTTTCAACGCAATCATATACTTTCGTCCCCAGCACCATCTAGCACAACATAGAAGTGATAGTCTTTGGACTTCCTGAATTCTAGGTTTTGTAATCTCAAAGATGAAATAAACTTTTACCTCCAGAAGAGCATCTGCTGAATCATGAAGACAGAGAACCAGGGTCCCTATTCGGGCCATGTTGTTGACATATGAAAAGGTAATCAAGAAAATAGACACCAAGTGATGCAGGAACATAATGCCGAAGTCCTTGGGGAAGGAAAAACACAGCCATGTTAGGATTTTAGGAAAATCTTTCGGGTAGCAGTGCAGGTCCAAATGGACCACTTCTCTGACTAACTCTGCATCCTTCTCCTGGAATATGCTCAGTGGGATATTAAAATGAGAATGGTAACATATTGGCTTTGATGATGGATCCTACACAAACAAACTCTGAATTTTTACCAGTATTTGTCTATAGTTATATAAATTTAACAAAAATAATGGAATATTGGCTATCCTTATTTTGGTAAACTTCAAGGAAGCTATTTCTTGGCTCATGTGAAAAGATCATCTTTCTCAGATACTGATATATCTCCTGACCATGTGAACATGATTTCTTATGATAGGAAATTTCTGTTGCTTAGAAATACAGTCTCTCTAAGAAGGTAAAGGTGGAATAAATGGTGATGGAAGACTTAACTTGGGCTGGACACAATACAATATACAGATGATGAATTATAATTGTACACCTGAAACCTATATAATTTTATTAACCAATGTCACCCCAATAAATTCAATAAAAATTAAAAAAATAAAGTCTCTTTTTTATTGGTATTTTTATTCTTAATCTATATTTCTCCCACAGTAAGCTTGAACTTCTCAGGGACTTAAGTGCCAGGATTGGCTCTAATTGTGATCTACTTGAAACCTTGGAGAAAGAGGATTACTCCCCTCTAGACCATTTATGTAAAGATACATAAAAAATTAGCCAAAATGAAAAGCATATTATGAAACATCCTCTATTCAGTAGCTGTCAATGTCATACACTTTGGAGTTTCAAAGGCCCAACTTCTACAATTTTTAAATGGTTTTAAAAAATTCAAACAACAGTCTTTGTTTAGATCCTGAAAGTAAAATGATAATCCAAAAGAAATAAAATACCGCTCCTACTAGGTCCTTCAACCATTTATTTCATTGTATAGTTCCCATATCAAAAACATTTCCAATTATTTGATTTTAATTTAAATACCGTGAACCTACAAAGCTATGGGTATTTTTAATGTTTAAATTCCTGTAATACAGAACTCTTAAAATGTCTCTTTATATTTATAATGTCAAACTTTAAGTGAAAATGATAAATAAAATTTGATGTGTATGTTTTAGAAACCCCACAATGTTTAAATGGCTCTGTATATACTTTGGTAAACATGTCCAGAGGTTATTTTTCTGCCAAACACTTATTGATAACCATACACTCTGATTTATTACTGGTAGAGTAAGCCCTCACTTAAGGACATTCATAGGTTCTGTGATTTTAAGTGAAACAACATATAACAAAACCAATTTTACCACAGACTAATTGATATACCTATAGCATCTTACTGTTATAATGAAATGAATGAAAAAAATGGTGTTATTCGAAGACTTTCCTAAATCAGGTCAGATAATTTTTTAAATGAAGCGCAACTATTTTAAATGTTTTCAACTAACTTAGCCATGTTGCACTGACGGTGAATACCACTGTTGGAAGAATCATCTGTCTTGCATCAGTTAATTCTATCTGCCTGCAGTAGAACTGCAGAACTGAGTCTTGCAAACTTCTGCCACCTATTGACCTACCACTACACTCCTTCCTCCAGAACCACATTCACGTGTATTTCCCAGCTCACTGGCACAGAGAAATGATGACCATGCTCTGAGTTTAATGAGTGATCATGTGTCAACTCAATTTACCAGTCTTACCTACTTCCGATTTTCTCTGTTTTGATAGTATCTAGGATTTTCCTAAATCACTAAAGTTGGACAATACCCAAATGTCTTAGGCATACAATAAAAATTGCTCTGATAGTGTTTCCCACATGTGTTCTCTCTAGGCTGTTATCCAAAATTTATTAGGTTCCATGACCTACCAGACAATAGCTATTTCAAAACAATGAATCACTTAAAGTGGAGCTACCCTATGAACTGATATTTTAAACTGTTTCCTAAGCATAATTAAATGAAAACATACAGAGCTTAATTCAACAGTCCAGTGAGCTTATATTTGCCCATGCTTATTACACAGATTTTAAGTCTAACCAGCTGGGTACCTAACCGCAATAATACTTTCCACATTTCCCATTGTTCAGCCCTGAATGACTGCTCTTGACTCACTGAAAAACGAATCTTCTCTATTTAATTTTAAAATGAATAAATATAAGTTGATTAAAATTTACATTTTAATCAATCCACTTATGGACGATTAGGATCATTTTATAATTAAGTTTCCTGATTTATATCTGATATAAATGTCAATAAACAACACAAAGCCCTTGGCAATAAATCAAGGACCCTCTCAAAAACAAAAGTCTTGCTTTTCAAAGTTTGTTTTGTGAAGATGATTTCTGCATATAATTTCCCTGGTTCCAAAAATCATTTATTACTGAGAGACTCAGAGTTATGCCCATAGCAGAAGACCAATTCTCATTATACAGTCATATCTGTATGAATATGAATAAAGCATGAATAATGAATTTTGTCTTGCATTTCTGTTTCAAAAAAGCATTGCACACAATGAAATATCTTTAATAAAAGCCTTGGAATATGGAATCATTATTTTATGTGTTACACACATCTCACCCTGACACATTTTTTTTACGTACACACAGTCTGGTCCAAATACCAGTTTTTAAACACAATTTGGACTTTTATCAATTCAGGGTGGGCAACTTCCATCCTCATGTCTGTGACTGCTAAAAACGATTGGTGTATATGTAGACACACATATGGCTGCAGGAACCTTAGCATTTTAAGTTGATAATGTTTCACTGCATTTTTAGTAGAGAGATTGTGAATTTTTGATGGCCTTAGACTGAAGACTGATTCTGAAAGCCTTTATTCAAAACAGACTGCCTGGCAACCTACTTCTGTGGCTTCCTCAACCTCCTGCCGTTCTGCCATACTGTTTCTGGACTATGCAGAGCAATCATCAAGGGCTCCTTCTTTGTTTCCTGCCTAATATTTACTCCGATCTCAGCCCTCATTCCAGTGTTTTATATGTTAATTATCAGAGACAGATAAAAAAAATTAGGTGTGGTCTTGACTCAAACTCCATTAGAATAAATCTGAAATGAAAGAATTCAGGGAAGAGCCATCCATATTAACACCAGAAGCTGGTAAGATAATACGGTGTGTTGTTTTTTCCCTTACTACACTTCCTAATGCTACTTAGGAAACCTAGGACAGAGTCTCTCAGCCTGTTCTGTGTAGCTTTCACCTCAAAAGTGCCTGGGTGCAGGTGAAATTCCAGCTATTTGGGTTCCATTCCCAACTATCCGAATGAAAATCAGATTCCTTAACTCAGTACTCTGGGTGGGTGGGGGGGCAGTTATGTACAATAAAGTATTAGCCAGAGGGATCACCCTCTCATTAAGACATGCTCGTCTAGAAGAATGTGTCTGACGTTCAACACGATGACGCCCCCTTTGCAATGATCAGGCTGCAAGAGTCTTTGAATTAATACTGTGTCTTCAGGAGGCACCAGAACTTCATCTCCATGTACATGTTTTTATAAACACAAATGAACTCATTTATCAACAAAACAGGTAACACCACCAACAAGAAACTTGTTCTTTAAGTTCTCATTTGCTTGATAAAGTACTAATGATTTTATGTAGTTTGTTTTGGGAATAATCTTTGCAACAAAGAAAATCATTGGTGAACCTTCTCAACAAAGGAATAAGAAGATCAAGATTTGAAGTAATGGCTGATTTAGATGTGCATGGATGGTAAAGAATATGAAATACCTCTCAACTGCAAGGCTAAGGGAAGACTCTTTTCTCTCAGATACAAATGACATGCATTAGCTTTTCTGAATTTAACAAAATTAACAAATGTAATTAATAAACTTAAAGTCTAACTCATATGAATGGAGATGAGATAATTAGTACCAGGTTATTCATTGAACATATTTTCAAACTCTCTAGGAAATAGAAATTCGGCAGCAGAACTTAAAGCTGATTTCATTTTATGAAAACTGCAGCAATAATAGCAATCTCTCATTTCTGTGTGTGTTTTTTTTTTCAAGAATAGTTTTCTTATTTAAGCCTTCAAGGTACATAGAAATGTATATGACTTTCAACAGAATAACAAATAGTATTCCTATCTCTTCACTTGGGATTGTGCAACTGGGGGTAAAACTCCCAGAACTTCATGGAGTGGCGTGGCTGTGCAGGAAGTGGACTTCAGAAGGATAACTTGGCACCGTACGGGGGAGAGTGGCTGCTCAGGCTCCGGAACAAATACAGAGATGGAGATGGGAAGGATTTCAGATGAAGCTTACATATGCCAAGAATAATCACAGTTAAATACTTTTCCCACTGAGGGAATATGAAAGCACAACAGATTCTTGACCTTGGCTATGGATAACTAAAGATACATATCTATACTAATAAAAGGGTAATATGCTAATTAGACCGGGAGGCCTTCTGGACATTCTTCCAGACAAAGCCATGGTGGCAGGGCCAAGGCAGAGGCAGTTAGGGGCGATCAGGCCAGGAGGGGAGGTCAGTGGGGGTGATCAGGTCAGTGGGGGGGCAGTTGGGGTCAAGCAGGCCGGCAGTGGGGGGCAATTGGGGGCGATCAGGCTGGCAGGGGGGGCAGTTGGGGGTGAGCAGGCCGGCAGGGGAGGGCAGTTGGGGGTGAGCACGCCGGCAGGGGAGGGCAGGTGGGACATTAGGCAGGCAAGCAGGTGAGTGGTTAGGAGCCAGTGGTCCCTAGATTGGAGACAGATGTCCAATCCTGCAGGGTTGGGCCTAAACCGGCAGTCGGACATCCCCCGAGGGGTCCCAGATTGGAGAGGGTGCAGGCCAGGCTGAGGGACATCCCCCCACCCCCGTGCATGAATTTCATGCACCAGGCCACTAGTGTATATATAACCTCTTAAAAAGAAAAGAAACAAGAGACTAAAAATCTATCTCATCTTGAGACAATGACAGAAATGAAAGTGTACTCAGAGTGATTTATAAAAAATCAGTTGATTCTGATTTGTCCCATATTAAGCAATTTGAGGAAATTACACCTTTCTCTTACCAATGCCTGACGTGAAAAGTTCTCATAATGTATATAAAGGTAAACCTTTGGGTATCTGCAATCTCCCACAATTTATTTAGTTATTATATTTTTAAGTGGCCTTGAATTTTGGCTCACTATAAAGAGGATTGGCTAAAGGTTGCGTTTAAAGAAAGCTACTTCCAATAACAAGGTTCCTCAAAAACTGTAACTAAAATTCACTTGGTATTAGCAAGCATAGCCTATGCATACTAGGGTAAATAATTATGGGAAAATTGGAAAGTAATGAAAAAGTGTGATTTATTTGGGAAACATTTGTTCAAATATAAGGTGGAGAAGCCTTGGCAGATATGATTCAATTAGCCCTTCTCTAAAATGCAGTCCATGCTTAGAACTTCATCTACATTACATCAAGAGTCAAATTTATTTTCACATGTTTTCCTAATAGGCTAGATTTTTCCTCTTTTGGACTAAATATATAGAGATTTAGGTCCTTGAGGGAGATAACTGTCACATACATTCTAAAAGCAGTAAGTGCCAATAAATTACTTGGTGAAGGACTTTACATTTACTATTGTTGCTATCAAAATGTTTCTAAGAATATGTACTGACATGATGTAAATATCTCCACTAACCATTCTCAAATCTGACATCCTCACTGTTCAACAAATATGCATGTCCAGGTTACTCTACTTTAGAGCATCAAAAGGTGCACTATGGCCCCCAGGCCAAATCTGGCCCTCCATTTGTTTTTGTCAAGAAAGATTTATTGAAACATTGCCACATCCATTTCTTTAATTATTGTCTATGGCAGCATTCTTACTACAGTGGCAGAGTTGAGTAGTTTCAATAGCAACTATACAGCCCACAAGTTTAAAACAGTTACTATTTGGCCCCTTATAGAAAGTTTGATGACTCTGACCTTACAGCCACATTAAAGGGCATACTGTGGAAACTTGGTCATGTTCTCTGAGATGTGCCAACTGCGTAGTTTCATGGCCAGCTTCATCACATTTTCTTCATATAAAGAATATGTAAGAGAGGCCCTGGCCAGTGTGGCTCAGTTGGTTGAACGTCATCCCATGCACCAACAAGGTCACCAGTTTGATTCCCACTCAGGGCACATGCTCAGGTTGCAGGCTCAATCCCCATTAGGGGAAGTGCAGGAGGCAGCTGATCAATGTTTCTCTTTTACATAGATGTTTCCCTCTCTCCCTCTCCATGCCCCTCTTTAAAATCAATAAAAATATATTTAAAAAAATAATATGTAAGAGATTTAATTTTCACAGCTATTCTGAAGTAACCCATAAAATATGACTCTCAATTTCAGACACACTATTAAAAAAAGAGTTTTGGCAGGTATCTCCATCACACTTCTCATGATAAATTATAACTACAACTTCAAGATAATTTGAAAATCCTGACCAGCTTTTATAACAAGAGCTTTCTGGATGCAACAGCACTTTCTCTGCTGCCAGATGTGCCATTATTTTATAGCTTCTGGGAACTTAGATAAATGGAGTGAAGAACTGCTGTATAAGCAGTGTTTACCCAATCTTTCTCCTGTGTAACATTTATGGTACCATTTCAAAATCAAGAATTCATAATCTCTTTTCTACTATGAATTATTTAGTTAATATTAATCTTTAATTGATTTTATTACTGTGGCAGGGGATGCAATAAAATTTTATTTGTACAGCAGAAAACAGTATGATAGTGCCACCAATTCCCTTCCAGTGTGCCTGGCCAGAGCACGGAACTTAATTTGTAACTCCCTGGAGTCCTTCTTATCTTCATGCTTTCCTCCCCTGTCAAAAGCACCCTTTCCAAATGCACTCGGCTTTCAATGATATTTCTCTTAATTATACATGCATGTCTTAGTTCTCATTGATCTTTGGATCTTCATAAGTTCTCCATCACTACAAATCCTGCCCATTATAAGCGCAGAATATGGAGGTCTTTATAGACACTTTATGGGCTCTGTTTAAATTACTCTTGGCCCAGCCACCCTAATTTGTACAGCTTTTAATGCTAAAAGGATCACTTCTGAGACATTTTAAATACACTCAATAAAACAGTCTTCAGTGATGCACAAGTTAAGACTTTATTCCCTTTCTTCTTCCCCCTCTTCCTCCCCACCCTCTCCCTCCCTCCAATATCCTTGAGGACAAAGGCAACTCTTGCTGTCAAGTAAATTCATTCAGGTTGAAAACATCCAGAATGATCAGTAGGGGGCAGAGTGTGCTCAACTAAAATCAGAAATATCCCCCAAACTCAAAAGCCATAATTCGGATATTTACTTTAAATATGAGGCGCAAAATGACAATGGGTAATCAAGGACTCAGTTTTGTGCTTGAGATTGTAGATGGAAAAATTTTTCTTCTGGTCGACCAAGTTGGGATGATGCTGTAAGTTGTCAGGAGGGGTCCAGAGAAACTCATTATCATCATCAGCCTTATCTTTTCTCTTCTAACTCCTTTCCCTTCAGCTGTCTGGGCTCCCCACCTACTTTTACAAACATAAACAAACCAAACCTATAGAATTCACTCCTCAAGTTACTTCTTGTCTTTAAGCAGGCCTCTGGCCATGCAGTTTTTCTGTTGTTGTTTTTTTGTTTGTTTAAATTTAAATTTTTTGTTTTGTTTTTCCTGGCTGGAAGGCTTGTGCTTTCTCTTCTTTTCTCCACTTGGACGACGTGGTAAACTTCTATCTACCCTCCGATTTGCCTGCTAATTCTCAAGCTCCAAAGGTTCTGTCGAACACTGTGATTTATTCTGAACAACAGCCCCATAAAGCAAGTACTACTAGAACTCAATTTTATACAGAAATTGAGGCACAGAGATGCTATGTGATTTTTCCAAAGTCACATAATGGAGACAGGCTAGAGCCAGATCTGAATGCAGTTCTGCGTGATCCCTGAGTGCAGGCTCCTATCCCAGCAGGCTGCTTTTCAGAAGCAAACGCAGGAGGGAAGACTGAGGGAGGAGGCCACAGAGAGAGGACACTTCTGAAAACACACGTGAGAGACTAACAAAGAGAACAAGGTCCACTTCTAGAAGGAAGGAAGAGAAGGGGGGTCCAGGGCAAAGGTGCAGGATTCGCCATGAGTGTGAAAGGCGCTTCTTGTTTGGAAGCCAAAGGGGAGGACATGCGATGGGCCTGTTTATATTTATGGGGATAGAAATGGAGGGAATGCACCGAGTCAGGGAGACAGCACTATAATAAGCCAACGTGGGTGTTTTCCCAAGACCCCCAGGATGACTTGAGGGAAACTTCCCACAGGAGGCTGAATGACTGAATCTCCCAAATGAACGTGGAACCCACCGGTAGCTCCTGAGAGAGGGTGGGACTCTTGAAGTCTGGACTTGAGGACCGAGAGCCCAGACCAGCAGCACTGTGGAGGTCCTGGGGTCTTTACACCTCAGTGGAAGAAGAGGTCCCTGCCTGGCACCCTCCCACACCTTGGACAGCACTATGTAGATTCTCAAGATGCTTACGAGCCTCTCCCTTGGCAAGGAACCTGGGAGTGTGATTGCCGGAGCAAGTTAAGATAGCCTTTGAATAAAATCCCATAAAATTGCCCCACGAAAACCTATTTCTTTTCTAGACAATACTGTTCTATTGTCCTACCCCCCTGCACACAGCACTGGGTTGAAATGCTTTGATCACAGGTGGTAACTTACTAAAATGAGCTGCCTCTTCTTCCCTTCTGACATTCTGAAGACACTGTAATATGAAACACACCCACCCACCCAGAGGCCTGAGTCAGGAGTATCTGCCATGGGAGAAAGCTAAGCTTCGCGTGCAGAGTATCACCACTCCAATCACAAGTGGGCACACAGAGGAGCAGCTCTGCACCTCTGTGAAGGAGCGGTTAAGTGGCCTGCCTGTGTCTGTGAGGAGGAGCACTGAGGTTACACAGAGCGAATTCACATCTTCCTCCCTCCCTCTCAGGATGATCAGGTGTCACCTGGTGGGATTTCAGCTCTTCAAGGAAAGAAAGGCCATGCTGATACAATCTGAGGCACTCCCCGGAGTCGTATTCTTAGAAAAGATTTAAAAATAAGATAGATGAGCAGTTCCCACCAAAGAGGTTTTTTTATGTGGGTGATACCTATCAATATTTAACACATTAGACATTAAAACTGAAAAATTTTAAAAAGGTGTCAGAACACACTTAACTTATTTTAAAGTCCATTACTTGTTAATTAACATAAATATTTTCTCCCAAATAACTACATTTTTCCAAAATTTAAAAATAAATGGTAAGAGTGTACTGTTTACATGATTGCAAATCTCTTTGCTGTTTTGGCTTAAGACAAGAGAGTTGGATTCTCATAACTGATGTCACTTTGGTTGAAATATATAAAGAAAATCCAGTACCACACAGTTCGAAAATGAAATATCTTGCTAGGCTTTTCAGACAGTTGTGGATATTTTTCTTTGATTCTATACTAAACTTGAGAAGCAGGATATTCTTCAAGGTTAGTTGCAACGTGGAATTTAAAACCAGATCAATAAACTTTTCATATTCTGTTACATAAAATCCTTTGCTCTGTCTTGACCTTTGAATTGATCTTAAACTCAGGCATGGTTTTGTAGCATCATGCATTAGTCACTTGGAAAGTATTGGCTCACTGAGCCAATGAAATATTTTGTTCTTCAGTATTTTTCAAATCACATGAATTAATGTCCTTACCAATCTCATGAGAAAAGTTTTAAAGCATTGAGATGCTATCAAGCTCTTGCTGGTGAACACAAGTTTTCCGAAAATCAAATTTTGCTTGTAAGCTTGGTTTTATTATTGACAACAAAGGATGGTAATTGTTCTTTTGATATAACTTGACAGGCTCATTCTGCATTTTCAAGAAAATATCTACCAAAAACACAAGTGGTAATAACCATAGTTTGCCAGTCATTTGTTCAAGTAAAAGCAAGATTCCATGGGGAAAGAAGCAGCGAGTTCAGCTCACAACGCAAGGTGCTAACTGCACGTGGTTTTCTTGAGACACTTATTATACGTTGTTATCCAGCAGCAGTTCTTTATGCATATTTCCCATTTCATCACACAAAATATTTTTACATGTATGCTCAAGAATGTAGATTTAATAAAATTAACACTTTTTACTGCTTCATCAAGAGCATTCTCGAGTAAAACTGACATTTGTTCTTCCTGCAAGCATGTGGCAGTGAAGAATGACTGTTGATACAGTTTGGTGCCATTACCAGCCATTTTGCCCACTGTTACTTTTGCATTATCCATGCAAATTTCAATGCAGTGAGAAAGGCAAGTGACATCTTAGTATTATTCTGAAGACAGTTTTGACCTTGCAGGTCCCCTGAAAAGTCTTAGGGATCTCTAAGTGTCTGCGGACCACACTTTGAGAAATGCTGATTTAGAAAAATTATTTCAAATATTGTTTTAGGAAATGATAACTAGCCACATTATTAATAATAACTGCACCGGTCAGGATAAGCCAGATGATGTGGCAATCATGAATAAAGCCCTTGGAATCTCAGTGGTTTAAAACAAAGGCTTATTTCTTACCCACTGCATGTTACCATTTGGCTAAGGGTGGAGGTTTACTCTGTTCCCCACAGTCACTCAGGGACCAGACTGAGGCAGCTGTCTCCATCTCAAATGTTACCAATCACTGTACTACAGGGGGAAAGAGTTTAGAGGGTCTCACACCAGCAATCAAATACTCTGGTACAAAAGTGACTCTAGACAGTTCTGCTCCCAGCCTACCAGTCACAACCACAAGAGAGGTCATGGCTGAGAAGTACAATCCTACATGAGCCTGAGGGTAGAGAGCTGGCACTATCTGATGAACCACATCAAAGACCACAGCAATAGCTAACATTTGCTGAGCAGTAATTATGTGCCAGGCATTGTTCTAACAGCATGTAATACTTTATGCTGACCACACTCCGTTGAGGTAGGTTATATGAACTCCATTCTTTGGGTCAGAAAGCCTTTGGATCAGGCACAAAGAGGTAACTTGCTCAAGGTCACACCAAGTTAGGAGTGGTGCCGGGCAGGTGGATGAACTCCAGAGCCCAGGCCTCTAACCTCAAAGCCATATTGCCCATAATTCCCTCCCTCCAGAAAAAATGAGAAAAATAAGAACTTTCCCATAATGATAAATATAGAGGATTGTCCTTTATTACAAGGTATCCTCTCTCCTTGAAAATGTTCAAACGTCCTTTCCTGTAAGAAATCATGGTTATAAATGGAGGAAGTACTAGGAAAAAAGGGTGGCTACCTTAAGTTAGCTCCTCTTCCTAATTAGTTTTGTTAATTTTAATTAACCAAAAGTACAAAAACTTGTGACCACTACGTTTTGGAGGTGTTTTTGTTTTTGGTTTTAGCCCTTTGTTTTGATTCAACCAAATTTTGGTCGTTATGTGCCAAACAGAGGTACTATTCTAAGCTCTATTTGTCAAGCATTGTACTAGATGGTTTCATGGACATTATGCCATTTAATTCTATGCTATACAGCTTGCTTTATAAAAAGATTAAAGCATGCATTGTCTTCTACCCTGAATCCAATTGAAGCAGGAAAGATCTGGAGCACGACAGGCCCCTCACAGGTGAGTAAAGCACCCATAGGAATGGATGCCAGTTATTCTCTGAAAATATAAATCTGTCAATGAGCTTCTTGCTAAATTTAATCACCATACTTTTCTGTCGGGAATCTTTTACAAAATATAGTTTTTCTCTTAGGTTAAAGACCAGAAGAGCAACAGCTGATTTTACCAGCGGGGCTTTGGAACTTGGCCATGGATGATTTCCTGAGAAGGACTCCGAACATGAGCCCGGCTCATTGCCCACGGCCCAGACCTGTGAGGCCAACAGCTACTTAGTTGAAAGGGACATAGGGCTTAGACACAAGCAAGCTGTTCTGAGCTCCAGCGCAGTCGTATTTATTAGTGTCCCTTAGAAAATTTAGATGTGAAGGAGAAATACTCATTGTGAACAGGTGCTAAAAACAGAATTTTAACAAAAATGAAGCATTGAGAAATAAGAAATATTTCGAACAACGTTGAGTACCAAGAGTATGCAAGATACTGGAACAATTTCTGTTTACAAAAGAAGAAAGGAAGAAGAGAGAAAGAGGGAAGGAGAAAGGAATGAAGGGAAGCAAGAAGAAAAAGAGAAGGAAAAAATCCTCAAAAAGGTTTACACATCTTGGTAGCTTATAATAGAATATTAGAATTATAAGTCATTTGAATTATTAGTCCAAATGACTACATCTTGGCTAGTCCCTTCCCTCTGGGAAGATTAATAGTATAACTTATCACTGACCAATTAAGAACCAGCCCTAGAAAAGATCAAGAGAGAGGCAATGGGCTCTGTCACCAAAGGGATGAAAGGTTCTCCTCTCATTTTTAGATCCAGATTCTACTTTGAAACAGAGCAATTTAAAAATAAAAAAGAGCAATATTAGGACACTTCTAGAAGGGAAGAGTTTGTGAATATAAAAGCCATTTTAGAAAGACTCATGAACCCATTAAGTCACAAAAATGATTTCTAAATCTCATTTAGGGTACTGATTCTAACAGTTTGAGGTATGCATTTGGATCCAGTGTTTATAAACCTTGGTCCCTATTTGAGAAATGGCTGTTCAAGCCCATTCTTATTTAATTGGGAAGCTAAGTAAACATGTACATAACCTTTCTATTAACAACCCTACAAGTGGCCTTCAGAAGTTGATTTCTATACTCTGTTGTCAATGGGTGCCTTCAAATATTTCTACTCCCTAATTAGGAAGCAGGCTCTTTTTTAGAGAGTTTGGTAAATAGTTAAAAATCTGGAAGATGGGGAGTATATTTCGCAACCAGAACATTCTATAAATCCTTGCTGCTGGCTGGAATGGCAGACCCTCCAAGGGGTAAGGTAATGAGGAGGGAACCACTAAGAACCTGCAGTGACAGCAAGAGGCAAAGGAAAAAAGCAAGGGCTACAACTCACTAATGAGAGATGTCAACAGAGAGAAAGCCTTCCTTATTAAAACCTGTGCTGAGTAATAGTCTGGTAGTGGCCATATTCCCATTTTGCACCTGAAATAAGAATTATCCAGCTCTTGGCTCACTGAAAAGACATGGTAAATGTGTGATGAAAAAGCTCAAGCAAGTGGAGGGGCTTGGTGACTTTTGGTGCAGACATATCTCACTAGGACTAGGCTACTGGGAGCCACGGACAGTCAGTCTTGCAATCTCTTTGACTCTAGATGGTACCCCTAATTATCACTGAGCAAAAGAGGAACCAATACAATGACAAAGAGCTGCAAATTACTACCTTTAATGTCAGGAGCATGGCAAGGCAAGACAATGCAAGAACTGTGCATTCGTCTAATCTAAGAGGCAATCACAGTACTTTGCTTGGTCAACTTGGGCTGTAATTCATCCCCGAACTGCACAACCTTGAAAAATGTACATAAACTTACTGTACATAAATTTTCTTAACTACAAAATAGGGAGGATATTTAAACCTCCTTCTTTGTTATACTTATGTTTTGTGTGACTCCCTGGAAAAAAATGTTCCTCGAAAGAAAAGAAAATGCATATTATTTGGTCTTAAAAAGGAAGGAAATTCTGATGCATGCTACAACATGGATGAACCTAAGGACATTAGGCTAAGTGAAATAAGCCCACCACAAAAGGTCAAATATGGTCTAATTCCACTTTTATAAGGTACCTAGAGCAGTCAAATTCAGAGCAACAGAAAGTAAAATGGTGGTTGCCAGGAGCCTAGTGGGGAGGGGAGAATGAGAAATTGTTGTTTAATGGATATAGAATTTCGGTTTTGCAAGTTGAAAAGAATGTTGGAAACTGGTTGCACAACAATGTGAATGTGTGTAACAGTACTGAACTGTACACATAAAATGGTTAAGATGATAAATTTTATATTTTGTATTTTTACTAAAGATTTAAAAACTAAATAAGTAAAATATACAATGAGCCTGGCACATAGGAGATAACACAAGTTCTGACTACATGAATGAAGAAGGCTCCTCACGTAAGACGAGGATATCTAATTGGGATACTGTCCCTATAGGATCTTTAAACATTCCCAGAAACTGGCCCAGCAAGTTTGGTGCAAGGAGTAAGGGAACCACAAGTTATGGGTGTCAATGAGTTACCCGCTCTACCTAAGCCTTAGCCCTTACAGGGACCACCCACTTCGGAGAATCAGAGGACATATACCACATTAAGGCTGCTCAGCCACACAAAACACAAAGACGGCCTTTTGCCAGCTAAGTAAACCCCTGCTGCGGGTCAGTGAAAGGAGTATACTCGGGAGCAGTGGTTGCCAACCGGTGGTCCGCAGACCATTGGTGGTCCGTGAGGTCCAAAAGGTTGGCGACCGCTGCGCTGGAGCACACAAGTGTGTGGAGCACGGGCACTGAGATGCAGGCCAGCAAACACAGCTTCGAAGGAACAATCCAAAGACGGAAATCTGGAGAACATGGCATCATGAAAAATAAGCAGTGAAAAATCAAAAGTGCCACCTGTGTCCAGAGGCTGGTGCGTTGAGAACTAGAATGAGCGGGTTTAACACTCAGGGGGTCAAGAGTGCCCTCCACAGACGCCGGCGGAAGGGAGGGGTGAAACCCAGATCACAGTTCATTTAGGAATGTTGCCTTTTCATGACGTCTTTTCATGCCAGTTAGCCCTTAAATTGGAGAAAAAATTCATTCTGTAGGGCTGGAACACGGAGATGTTACTCTCTCCCAGGAGCAACAAATAAAAGTTTTCTTCTTTATTTAATCTGGAGAACAGAGGGACTTGTAAATCAGACTGAGAGAAATTACTGCTATCGGGACTCGTTGCTATATATTTTCATAGAGAAAAGAACACTAGGGAAGAGCTAAGAGACAAGGGGAACAAAATACAAGACAGCACAAACAAAAATAGAGAACTTTATGTATCCAAGCAGAGAGCAGGACTAACCGAGCGCTGCTGAGAAAACAGCAGGGAGTGCCCATGGCTCTACACCCACCTGCCAGGGCCCATTAAAGACACCTGTCTGCAGGCACTTTACAACAGAACCCCACTTACCTTTCTTTTGATGTCAGTGAACTGGGAAAACATTAAAGACCAATAAAACGAGAGCTCCAGGATATAATAGTAGTGAAGGTCAGTTGTGAGTGGCTGAGGATCAAAGGAAAAAAAAAAAAGGAAGATTAATAGTTAATAGGACACCCCATTTGGGTCCCAAACATCTCAAGCTCAGTGCTGAAAAGTGACATGGTCTTATGCCCCCACAAATTCTAGCCCCCTTCTCTTTGTGGATAAAGGGGCTTTGAAGGATGTCTCTAATCCCTCTACTGCGCAGCCTGATGTCATTAGTTTTATCTCCAACCAAAAAAAGGGTCCGTCAGGATGAACGCTTGGTACCCGATTCACTATTTACTTTAACAATAGCATGTATGCTTCTTTGACATGAATGAGTATCTGCAAGATTCCTCAGGCGACCTAAAATACATATTCCAATGCACACAACAAAAGAATACCCCTGGCTAACGGCTGTGAGATTCCATGGCACAGGCACAGGGGAGGGAGGTGACAGAAACTGGAGGACAACATATGTCACTGAGGCCCAGTTCCCAGTTCTGCATTAATCAGATCTTTCTTTCAGTACCCCGCAAATGTCAACAAAAGACAATGCAAAAACATTTCTTAAGAGATCAGAGGGACAAGGAAGCTGCCAAGAGATACTGGGCTAGGCACCCAGCCAGGAAATCTGAGGTCAAGTCCCACCTCCGCAGCTTCGCAGGTATAAAACTTGGGCCTTAATTTACTGTAAAAGGAAGTGGCACCTGTTCTATCTGCCTCACAGGGCCAGGAATGGGGAGAAGATCAGAGGCAGCAGAACGTAAGAATATTTATTCTGCACATAAATCCATAAACACAAAACGAAAGTGTTTTCTTGTTTTAAAAAAACACACATTTTCAACAAGTTGTTTTTGTTTATTGAACTGTAATGAAATGTCTTACTTTACCGGAATGAATCAAAGACTTTTGAAGCTCATCACACAAACATATCTACACACCTAGTAATAGTATAGATGGTAAATACAATGGAAACTTAAATGCTCTGTAAACCAACAGCAGCAAAACAAATGACTTTTACGAGAAGCTGGTACTCACTCAACCACCAACTCTACTGACTTTACGCATAGGCATCAAGGAAAACATCTGTCCCACTCACTGACCTTTAGCAACAGAGCACCAGAGAGGACAGGATACTCTCCCCACCAGCAATCCTAAGCTCTGAGCATCAGTGTGTTTATCAAGCTCAGCACCACCCTGGAAGTGGCCTTTTAAAAGTGAAGGTATTTATGCCCGGCCGGTGTGGCTCAGTGGTTGAGCATTGACCCATGAATTAGGA
Organism: Eptesicus fuscus; assembly: GCF_027574615.1. Taxonomy (NCBI): domain Eukaryota; kingdom Metazoa; phylum Chordata; class Mammalia; order Chiroptera; family Vespertilionidae; genus Eptesicus; species Eptesicus fuscus. The sequence continues at coordinate 46,156,376 of NC_072483.1, read as the reverse complement.
GGTCATGGTTCGATTACTGGTCAGGTCACATGCCCGGGTTGCAGGCTCGATTCCGAGTATGGGTTGTGCAGGAGGCAGCCAATCAATGATTGTTCTTATCCTTGATGTTTCTATCTCTCCCCCTCTCCCTTCCTCTCGGAAATAAAAAAAAAACAAATATATATTTTTTAAAAAACTGAAGTTATTCACAATGAGAGATGACTACTCAGGTCAGACATATGGCAATAAAGTCTAAAAAATAGAGTGCTGGCTTTAGGACCCTTGGAGCGAAGATTAAATGTCAATTTTAATGAGAGTCACTTTCTTGTTGCATCTCCATCTGGGAAAATGCCCCAGTGGGCTATAAGGACAAGTGAGAGCACTCTAGAAATTGCAGAGTTCATAAGAGAGCATCGTATTAGAGTAACTACTATAGTTGTGGAGTCCTTTGCAGTTGACAGAACTTACCCATGCGATAATATCCTTGACGCTCTTAAAAGCCCTATGAAATTAATACTATCATTTTCTAAATTGTATAGTTACAGGAAATTGCTGCCAGTTAATTCAGGTAGGGAGGCTGACCCCAGGTCTCCCAGTGAGGGAGGGCTTGTGATCGCCACTAGAGCTTCCATTCCCCACTTGTGCTCTTTATGACAAGCTATACAAGGGCCAACAAAGGGCAACTTTGCATTATTTTAAACTTAAAATACACACATGTATATAAAAACCAGTATGTATGTAATAAATAATATACAGACTCATACATAAGGAGCAGTGTATCCTTAATAAAATTGAAATAGACCATTCCTCACCTAAAAATCTGTTCAATTATTTATTTAATATATGTGCTAAAGACACAATAAATCTGTTTCATGAGTATGGCTCATTTTTAAAAGTACTCTTAAGCGGGACCAGCATGGCCCAGGGGTTGAGCGTTGACCTATGAACCAGGAGGTCAAGATTCGATTCCTGGTCAGAGCACATGCCCAGGTTTCGGGTTCAATTCCCAGTGTGGGGTGTGCAGGAGGCACCTGATCAATGATTCTTCTCATCATTGATGTTTCTATCTCTCTCTCCCTCTTCCTTCCTCTCTGAAATCAATAAAAATATATACATTTAAAAAAGTGCTCTTAAGGCTTGAAACTGCCTCTGAACTATAACCTATATATTTATGTAAATATATTTACCCACAAAGCACTATAATTACATGCATAATAATTATATGCTGTTTAATGTTTTTTTTCCACAAACATAAAAAGAAAGCTGTTCATTTTTTTTTATTAGTATAAGGAAAGTATCAAGAATGAACACTGGCCCTAGCTGGTTTGGCTCAGTGGATAGAGGGTTGGACTGTGGACTAAAGGGTCCCAGGTTCAATTCCAGGCAAGGGCACATGCCCGGGTTGCAGGCTCGATCCCCAGTGGGGGGTGTGCAGGAGGCAGCCAATCAATGATTCTCTCTCATCATTGATGTTTCTATCTCTCTCTCCCTCTCCCTTCCTCTCTGAAATCAATAAAAATATATATATTTAAAAAGAATGACCACTCTTTCCATGAGAGATCATGAACTGGTCCTAGATTTTGGGAGTTAATTGCCGAATTACTCATTGATAAGCAATGATGACTTATCAGTAGAAGACAATCTTAATCTGAATCCCCACATATGGTTTCTTTCCTTCTATACTAAAGAAGCTTTTCATTTTATATAAACATAACTGTATATACCAGACAGACCCTCACATTATCAGGTGGAATCTATAGTTCTATCTGTGAAACAGTCTGCAGCTACATTTTGAGCCACTGCTCTAACAAGTCATTTTCTCAGAAATAAGCAATTGCTCAGCTCCTGCCATTAATGTGGAAGTTATTTCAGATCACATTACAGTTATGAAGAAGAGTGGGTATTACATTTCATTTGGCATTTGTCTCAGTGCCGTTCATGGGACGGAATTTACCTCATAAATGCAGTGCATTAGAGCAGCTGCCATGCGAGCAGTCGAGTTAAGGTTCCTGGAAGGCTTTGATGTGTTTTTATAAATAGAATTCTAGATATATAGCGGGTTTTCCACTCAGTGTACCATTACAGGACACAAGGAGAGCTGTAAATGACAATATTCCAAGTATTTAAGATAGTAAAACAGCAGTTGGGCCTGGGAATTACAATTGTGTTCAACAGCGGCTGGGTTTCAATGTTGCTTTAGTCTCTATGAAATGGCCCTGAAATACTCAGCTCTCTCGAACCATGTTATGCTTATTTACATTATTTTCTAATCTGAATAAACTACATGAAAGAGTCAGAAATGCATTTCAACATGTCCCTAACCTTGAATTTGCCCAAGGAGGATCCAACACCAGTTCCCACCCCGTTCAGACACTGTGGATGATAGAGAAGACACAGGGCACACCTGTTCCCCATTAACCTTATGTGCACCAAAAAGACAGCCCTAACAAATCCCAAACTCAAATATCCAAGTTGCTTCTCATAATGTATGTCTCTTTATTGCATCACCAAAATACCTGGTTGCATTTGTTTCATATCCCAATCGGTCAAGAAACTTTTCAGCAAGAAATTTCTAGAAAAGTTCCCAACATTGATATTCAAATAGTAACTGATCTAGGGACTAGCCGACACGCTAATATTTCTGAATTCATGGACAAGAGGCAAAGGTACATCAGTGGGCAGGAATCTGAAATACTCCCTTTCTGGAATACGATTCTAATCTCATCTCATTTTCAATTATCTTTTTTTCTTCCGTGTGTGTGTGTGTGTGTGTGTGTGTGTGTGTGTGTGTGCGCGCGCGCCTATGTGTAATGGTACACGCCCATTTTTCTGTGCTCAAGGAAATGGTGCTTGATTCACATACTTAGAGGCTACGCCTAAGCCACACCGTGAACTGGAGTCAGGCCTGCTACAGCTCCACACAAGCTTTTCCCCCTCGGTACTGAGACAGGCCTGGGCTGTCGTCAGCCTTTGCTCAGTAATTAAAAGCAGATCAACTGTTAGAAACAGAAATCATCCACCTGCTGAACTGATTGTATCTTGCTCTCCAGCAAAGGCACCTTTCCACACTTACTCCATCTGCTAAAGCAATTAAGCTCTGATTCTGAGCTTCACTCAGAACACAAATACTTCCCTCACTAGGCTACATGTAGCATCAAGCCACAGGGGTGGGGGCAGGGGACCAAAAAGCCAGGCGGCTGCCCAACCTAATGGACCTGCCTAAATCAGAAAACTCACCAAAGGAAGATACTGTATGTGTATAAAAGCCCAGACAGCAATGGCTCCTTACCTGATAGGGGTAGTTGTACCAGCAGTGCCTTGTATTCCACAACCAGGGTGTCTAAAAAATGACAAAGAAACATATTTTTACATATTTTGGAAAAGCAGCAGGATGAGATATTTATGACAGGTTCTTCCACCAACCTGCAATATTTGGGTATTTCAATAATCTACCTCGGTGAGAACTGAAGGACTTAAGAATAAGATATTAAAGCAATTAGTATCCCATCACATATTCTCTCTGGGTAGTCTATACTCAACTGGTAGTATTTCAGGCTACTTCGGGGATAGAGTCCTAGCTGGTGTCTTAATATTTTGCTGGTCACAGAGAGACATTCCTGCTATGTAATGAGCCTCAGCAGCAGGGCCCTTTGGAGGTCTCACCTAAACCAGATGCAAATCATCAACCTCATTGTTATCAATGAACAATTTACCCTAAAACTCCTCCAATCCAATGTTTACAAAACAACATTATTAACCAATTGTTCCATGCCTTAAACAAGGTTCAGTAACAGGCAGGTGAACTTCTTGTTTCAGTAGGACACCTCCGACTAATTCCAGGCCTAAGGGAATTAGCCCTCAGGCCACACTCCACCCCCTGACTCATGGTCAAAGTCATAAAGACAAAACAATCATTCTTGACTTCACAGCAATTACTTGGTTTACAACAAGCATGTCAAACTCCTAGCAGCATGCAGCCCACAACGAATATTTTTGTGGCCTACCCAATATAACGGTATGTAAGAAACATTTTAATAAAAATTTCGTAACTTAATTTTTACAATATCCTGTTATACGTAATTATGAATAACGAACTACAATGTTCGCTAATGACTGTCTACTATAATCGTGTTGCATACATTTCCCTTACGCGCCTAATGCACAGACGCACCATTTCTCTCCACTAATACTAGCAGCGAAATTTTAGCAGACAACTGCCACGTCATTAGTCTTGGACTGACTTGTTTGGTGTGCGCAACAGGAAATATTTCACTTTCGGAGAACAAGAAAAATGAGTTTATTTGCATTACGCTTATTAATTTGTGCAGTTATTCAGTGTCTGGTAAGTTAATGTTAAAAAAAAATTTTTATTAAAATGTTCTATTATTTTATGTTAATGACTAGAGGCCCAGTGCATGAAATTTGTGCATGGGGGGGGGGGGGGGGAGGGGGGTGTCCCTCACCCCAGCCTGCACCCTCTCCAATCTGAGACATCCCTCTCACAATCCAGGATTGCTGGCTCCCAACCGCTTGCCTGCCTCTGCCTGATTGCCCTTAACCCCTTCTGCCTGCCAGCCTGATCACCCCCTAATTACTCCCCTGCCAGTCTGATCAGCGCCTAACTGCTCCCCGGCCAGCCTGGTCACCCCTAAATGCCCTCCCATGCTGGCCCGGTCACCACTAACTGCCCTCCCTGCTGGTCTGATCTCCCACAACTGCCCTTCCCTGCAGACCTGGTCTCCCCCAACTTCCTTCCTCTGCCGGCCCGGTCACCCCTAACTGACCTCCCTGCTGGCTTGATCACCCACAACTGCAGGCCCTCCCCTGCAGGCCTAGTTCCCCCCAACTCCCCTCCCCTGCAGGCCTGGTCCCCCCCCCCCAACTGCCCTCCCCTGCTGTCCTGGTCCTCCCCAACTGCCCTCCCCTACAGGTCTGGTCCCCCCCAACTGCCCTCTCCTGCTGGCCTGGTCTCCCCCAACTGCCCTCATTTGCTGGCCTGGTCACCCCTAACTGCCCACAACTGCCCTCCCCTGCAGGCCATCTTGTGGCAGCCATCTCTGATTACATGGGGGTGGTCATCTTGTGTCTTGGAGTGACGGTCTATTTGCATATTACTCTTTTATTAGATAGGATTACTCATTTATTTCAGACCTTTGTATTCAGCATGTCTCTATTGAAAGCTTAGTGTCAGATGTATTTGTACTGACCTCCTTATTTCATCCCAGATCCTATAAGATCAGGGTTGCTGCCCTCTGTAGTGTGATCCTGTACCTGCCTCCCGGAGAGCAACACATATCCTTTCACCCAATACCAGTGAGGATGCGGATGTGAATGAGAAAGGGGCTAATAAGTCTGACAATTTCAGTGACTGAAATTAACCTCACAAGGTGATCTAATCCTAAATTCCCAACTGGGGAGGTCCAGATGGGTAGTCACACCCTAGGCCTATAAAAGGTTTACCTTTGCCCTGCTCATTGTTCTTGGGCATCTACGTTAACACTCCTTTGAAATGCCAGAGTAATCCTCTTTCCCAGATCCTTCAGTGGTGTAACCACCCTCAAGAGAGCACATAATCTTGTTAACTCTCCTATAATCCAATCATACAGATTTCCTCTCCTCACATGCTCACAGGAAAGGCCAAGTGAGGGCTACAGTGAGAAGGTGGCATGTCAGGAGGAGAGCTCCCACCGGAAACTAAACTCTGCAGGACCTCCATCTGGAATTTCTAACTTCCAGAACCATGAGAAGTAAATTTCTGTTCTTTCAGCCACCCAGTCTGTGGTATTTTGTTTATGGCATTCTGAGCTGACTCACACAGCATCATGAGACAAGGCTTAATAAATGGTGCTTAATAGCTATTAAACTACACATCAACTAATTTCAATCTAAGAAGACTTATAAAGCATCTGAGCAAGACTAGGACCATAACACAGTAGAGTCGAAATGACTTCCAACATTCTCCACCGAAACCACAATGTATAATGGGATTTTTCATTATCTCATGCACATCTGCTCCCAGACACAGCACTCGAGATACAACTTGGCAACAAGCGTATCGATCAATAATGGTGTCCTGTGAAGGCTTCTGGGGCTCTTCTTACCCTGAGCAAAGCCAACCCCAGCACCAGGATGGAGGTCAGACACGCTGCTGGTGGTCACACTGCCACCTTCCTTTGCATTTTGACCATATGCATAAGAGTTGAGTGCTATTTACTCCATGATTTTTTAAAGAAGAAAACTAAAAAAGCTTTTAAAAGTGTCAGTAAATCTGCTCTTTTATCTAGTTTCTTCTTTGAATCAGCAGTTCTGTAGAGGTTTCATAGTGAACAAAAAATAGGTCAGATCTGAACATTTCACTTTACCATCTAGCGTTAGATAGGTTTGGACTTGCTTTTTTAAAGTTTCATTTGACATACTTCTGAAAAGTAACAGTTTTAAAAATCTACCTTTCAGTTTCCATACCACCTATCATGATGATGGATTGTCACCAAATTCAAGGCAGTGTTGTCCAAGCATAGAATGTGAGACACTAAGAGTGAACCCTAATATAAACTATGAACTTTGGGTGATAATGATGTATCAATGCAGGTATATCAACTTTTTCCTTCGGATTGATTATATCTAGGGTTTATTGTAAGAAATAAACACGAGAAAAAATGATTCCATGTCTGCAATGGGTTTAATTAGAAAGGTTAGCACTAAGTTACCTTAAGTCAAATGGATAAGTTCCATATGATATTCTTCCTTTTAAATGAAGTCCAAGGGGAAAAAAGTACTTCCCTTCTGTGAATACTTAGTATGCTTCCTCTTACCAAGTGAGAATTATGTTACCCCACTATCTTTCTACCTTGATTTTGGAAGCTGAAATCTAATTCTATAGCTCAGTCATAGCAACTGGGATTTTCTTTCAACATCTTTGCTTATTTTTCCTTTTATGTGTAACTTTTATGTTAATATTTATATTAATAATGTTATTACATAAACACTGCAAATTCCTTTCAGAAACATTCAACTGTAAATTTAAATGAATTAATATAAATTAAATCCATTCAAAATAATATTTAATGCACATTGTAAAAGAACTCAGAATGTAAAGAAATATTTCATGCGTTGTGAGTTTAAAATTTGATCAATAAATTGAAAAGAATGAAGCCTGAAGATGCTGCTGGTCAGTGGTGAGATGTCTAGAGTGCTCCCAAATGCAAGAGTAGCCTTTCCTCCTTTCCTGAGTCAGTAGAAATGTGACTATAAATCTACAATGCAGACCGGTGACTCCTCCCTGGAGGCCCCTGGCATCTGCCTGAGCTTTGAAAGCTCCCCTGACGTGCAAATATAATTTGGACTTGACCCTGAGGCATTATATAAAGATAGCAGCCTTTCCTATTGATCAGGCTTTTAAAAAGATGCTGGTCCTCTAGACCTGGTCAAGCATATGCCTTCAGCATATTCAGCAATCAATTTAGAAAGTAATTTGCTGAGCTGCCAAGCATACATAAATAGGAGTTTCTTGGAGATGGGACTTGAGGGCACAGGGTCTCTGTGGGTTTAATCATAGAAACAAAGAGAAGAGAAATGTGAGTTGCATTTCCATGCCTTCTAAGACCTGCCAGCCAGTGATTCCCAATTTTTTCTGCCACTGCTTAGCTAAGAGATTACACACACACACACACACACACACACACACACACACACACCCCTAACTAACTGTGACTGTGATTATCAAGAGTCTGAGTAACAGGAAGCTTAAAAAACCCAACTATCCCACTGATTCAGATGTGGACTCTCCTCCACACCCAGGGAGAATCACTGCAAAGCAGAATGGACTGATCAATCAATTTCATGTTTAGAACAGAAATTAGGGAGAAAGGAAACAGATGAAGGAAAGAGATGAGAAAAAAAATGAGGTGGAAGGCCTAGAAGGAGGGGAAAATGGTGAGAATGTCAACACAGGGAGAAAGACAGAGAAAGAGGGAGTAAAATTTGGGAATGAAGCCAATGAGAGCGGCTATTAAGAAGCACAAGATTAGTCAAAAGATTAAAGAAATTATAATATATTATGAAAGTTACTATTTCTAATATGCAAAGAGCCCACAAAAGTTTATTAAAATATCAAAACACCCAATGAAAAAAATGGGGAGAAGAATAATAAACAGGAAACATAATAGACAAAAATATATGTGATCAAAAACATATGCAAAAATATCACAGATTTTTTTTTTTACCCATGTCTGGAAAATATTTAAAGAATTTAGCACACAGAAGTCAGCAGTGTATAGAATCTACAAATTTAAATACTACTCTACAAATTTAATAACCTTTCTGAGGAGTAGTTTGATCTTTAAATTGTGCATATTCTTTGACCCAACACTGACTGTAAAAAAACTAATTAGACCTATATATAAAGGCATTTGTGCATGGATTTACACTATAATTCTTTTTCTAGTAATAGAAATTCAAACAAATCTAACTTCAATAATGGGAGGTTAGTATGTGCTTACGTGGGATTCTATGAGAACAGATCCTAAGACGAGGGTATGGATGCAGGTTGTTATTTGAGAGGTGATCCCAGGAAACAGAACAGAGAAATGGAGAAAGTAAGGCAGACGAGGGAGATAATCCATTATGGTTTTCAGGACCAGGCTGATTACTGCTGTAGGCATCTCAGTTCCACTTATGACTCTCCCAACACAGGACTGGGAAGTGGGGCGGGGAGGCTGGGCATTTATCCTATAACCCCCACCCCTCACTGATTGAGGTTTCAGTATTAATGAATGGCTCCATATTTCTAGGTTGTACCTTCATGTGTTTAGGTGACCTTGTGCCTTTGGGGAAAGCGGGAACAGAGATATAGCACAGCTTATACCTGAGGTGGGATACTGTCAGAGGTGCATGGAACTATCTACCACATCAGATGGGCTAAAGACATGCAACAGGCATATTCACATTTTAGGTTACAATTAGATTACATGCAGAATAAACAGTGTACCTTATTAAAAGTGGGCATATATTTAGACACACACACACACACACCAAGTGTGTGCATGAAAAATGCCTGGCAATATTTACCAAAAGTTACTTAGCGATTATGTATAAGTAATGATTATCTCGAGTGATTTTTACTTTTTTTTTCTTAATTGTTTGTATGTCATTATTAGATTACAAAGTAATTATAACTATATTTTTTCTGCAATGAATAGGTCTTATTAAAATCATAAAAAGCCAAAGTTCATGTACTTTTAACAGATCTCATTTAAAAAACACAAACATTTACTTTCTGTTCACAAACAAGACTAATAGCATTAATAATATATTGCTATGCTCAAATTATTCAAGAATTCTAATTAACTTTAAACTAAAAGCTAGTATATGAAATAGCTGCCTTCAGAGTATTTACATATTGACACTGACATTTAAAGTATAAACAAATCATTAATAATTTAATTCTAAATTCTCAATTAAGAGAAAGAAGCATGAGGAAATAATAAGATGAGCAGATAATCTAGAATAAATCTTGCATTCATTATGCGGTGAGCAACCATTTTGCCACCCATCCACTTACTCTTATTTTGAAGGTCTCCTCTTCCTTACCACTTTTAAATCAACTAGGCCCTAATATCTCTGTGCTAATATTATTGTACTAGTGGCCTGGTGCACAAAATTCATGCATGGGGGTGGTGTCCCTCAGCCCGGCCTGTACCCTCTCCAATCTGGAATCCCTCGGGGGATGTCCGACTGCTGGATTAGGCCTGACTAAACTGGCAGTCAGACATCCCTCTCACAATCCGGGACAGCTGGCTCCTAACCGCTCACCTGCCTGCCTACCTGCTCACCCCCAACTGCCCCCCCACCGGCCTTCTCACCCCCAACGGCCCCCCCCTTGCTGGCCTGATTGTCCCCAACTTCCCCCCACCACTAGCCTGATCACTCCCAACTGCCCCTCTGCCAGTCTGCTCGCCCCCAAATGCCACCCCTGCAGGCCTGCTCACCCCCAACTGCCCCCCCTGCCGGCCTACTCACCCCCAACTTCCCCCACCGCCAGCCTGATCACCCCAACTGCCCTCCCCTCCTGGCCTGATTGCCCCTAACCACCTCTGCCACAGCCCTGCCACTATGGCTTTGTCTGGGCAGTGGCCACGGAGCCGGCTGGGGCGACCAAGGAAGCCAAGCTCCCGTCTCCCACATGCTCTGGCTGGCTCCGTGGCTCCGGCCAGCGCCGCCATCTTTGTTGCATCAATTTGCATATTCCCTCCTTATTGGCTGTGGGCACAGCCATCTTTATTGCGAAGTGACAGTTAATTTGCATATTACTCTTTTATTAGATAGGATGTTCCTCACTCACTCACTCTTTCAAGTATTTATTGAGTGGCTACCATGAGTTAGGAATCTACTAAGCATGAAGATGCAATAAGACAAGTTCTCCATTTTCGGAGAACTTGCCATCTCCTGGGTAATCCAAACAATTATATGATACTAGTAGCCCATTTGCAGGAAGAATCCTGCAAGCGGCCGCTGCGGCCGCATGTGCTGCCACTCCCACAGCCATTACAGCCCCCACGCCTGCACCCACATACCGCTGCTGCCTGCCCTGCTACGCCCCACTCTGCCCCGCCCAGGCTTTCCCTCTGGCAGCCACCTTGCTTTCCGCTTTTCCTCCCTCTTCCTTCTAAGTTGTCTTCAGCCTTCACTCCTCCCTCCCTCAGCGAATGCAAATTAACCGCCATCTTTGTTGGATAATTTGCATAGTCGCCCTGGTTGGCTGGTGGGCATGGTTTTGGCTGGTGGGTGTGGCTTGGGTGTAGCGAAGGTGCGGTCAATTTGCATATTACTATTTTATTAAATAGGCTAGCAAGGTATCCACAGGATGCAGAGAAGTTGTACATAAAAAGACACCCAGCCCAGCCGTGGAGAGGGAGGTGGGAGGGGAAGGCTCTGCCAGGAGGTGTCATCGTAGCTGAAGCCAGAAGGACACCCAAGCAGAAGGTGGGGAGGAGCTGCCAGATAGAAGAACATGGGCTTCCCTATCTTTCAGAAGCCATGTCTTATTTCCAACAACATCACTTTTCCTAATCATCATTTCCTTGCATTATTCTCTAGAGGAATAAAAAAAAGAGCCTCTTCCTCTTTCCCATCTGAGAAGGTAAAATGCTTCTGCCTTGCTGTCCATGCTCCTGGAGGATGGCTTGGTCTCGGGTGACCATGCAAGATTAAGTCCGCTCTTCCTAGTAAGCATCCCCTGCTCTCTCCAGGCCAAGCGCCTTGCTGTCCACTGATTCCCCCTTAACTCCTTAACTCCTGGGTCTCCTTGTCTGCATGCCACCTGTCATCTCTGCCCCTCTGCCTCGATGCCTCCTGATCAATCTTCCAGGCACTAGTCTGTAGGCCTCCTGCTTCCTGAAACCGTTTTGTGCAGACTTGTGTAGGTCTTCCTCTCCAATGAACTCCAGCTTCTTTGAAAAGGGTGTAGTCCATAAATTAGTTCTCAATGTTCAAAAAGTGGCTATTATGTGTCATTGTGGTTTTACATTTTTTGGTATTATTTTAACCAATTATCAATGTTTAAGGAGAGTTCTAAGCACACAAAAAGCAGCAGAATACAGAATATGGCTTGTGAATAAGAGCAATATGGATCAGCGTAAAGAGGCAAGTGATGAAGTAAACGTGTGGTAATTGGGCTCCGTCTTGCTGTCAGGCATAATGCTAGACAGTTCTTGTCAGTTCTTGTCACTTGTCAGTTCTTGCTTTGCTGTGTGACATGCTCACTGTAAACTTCACAAATGCTATAAGGAGAACAGACCATGGTGGCAGAGAATTCAAGCTTCTCTCAACCATGTACTACCTGTGTAAGTCATTAATCCCTGCACAATATTTTCAAATAGAATAGCTGCTTTTCATGAACAGGATACAGTTTTGTCAAGCAGAAAGAAAGAGAGCCAATCTGGGGCTGGAGCCAGATGAGAGAGAGGAAAGGGAGAATTCCATCATAAGATCCCCAAACTTACACATCTGGATACATAGAGTCTTCGCTTTTAATCCTACAAAAACAGGAGCTACTCCAAAGAGCTAGGCTGCGTACAGTTGCTCCAGTGAGCAACTACCCCAAAAGGTCTGTCTGAAGAGTTTTCTGTGTTCCTCACAAGGACTCATGTGGCTGCTGGCGCCACACAGCCTCCCAGAAGGCACAAGCCCCCCCAGGAATGGGGGGCTGGTAATAAAAGGGTCATTGCCACGTACAGAATGGTCTTCTCATTCCTATCTTTAACGTTTACTCAGGACAGAAAGGAGTGATATGAAAGTGGAGAAAACGTGAAAAAACAAAACAAGGAACTTAGAATAAAATGTGAGTAAACACTTGGCTTTTTTTTTTTAATCACAAAGGCTTGTTATTCTGAATTGAGTATTTGTAGACATTTTCTTAAAAATGAACAAGTGAGATTGTCACTCCAAGAAAATCAAATGAAAATATTTGTTGATGATACAATTCAAGCTTTCAAGCAAATAGTATTCTAGAAAATACATATATGCTTAACAGCCTCCCATTAGTTAAAAACTTTTCTGAGGATATGAGTGAAAACATTAAAAAAGATGTTTTTGATATTTATAATGACATGTGTCAACATTTGAAAGACCTGTGTAACTCAGTGAACAAATAATTCCCAAATGACCAATTCCTGACATTAAATAATCATGCCTGGGCAAAGGGGAATGATAGATCAATGGATGTGAATGTAACCAAGTACAAAAAGTTCACTGACATTAAAGAAATTGCTTCTTGTCAAGTTTTGGTGCGGTATTAAAGAAGAGTATCTATAGGATTCTGAAAAACACTATTAGGATATTTTTGCCATTTCCAACTCCATGTCTTTGTGATTTTCTTCATATATTTCAACCCCCATACCTCCTTCCCACCTCAAACACCCCACATCACAATAGATTGGATGCAGAAGCAGGAATGAGAATCCAGCTCTCCTCCACTAAAACCAGATATTAGAAAGGATTGCAAAAAAAAAAGCATTGCAAAAATCTCTCACTTTTGTTTTATAAAATATGTTTCTCTTAAAATGTTATTTATGTTATGTAATGATTTATTATTGCTATTTGTGAATAAATTGATAAATGTTTTTAAAATTTATTAGTTTTAATTTCCAATATAGTTAATACTGATAGACATGACTAATAAAAACAAAAGGTCTTTAAAATCCTGTATAACTGTTACAAGTGTAAAGGGTTCCTGAAACCAACGAGTTTGAGAACCACTCCAACAAAGTGAAATGAAGCAAGTCTCCAAAGACCACGTGGAGCAGAGGTGCCCTACTGACCTAGGCTACTCATATTTGGGCTGTTCCATGAAGCAGAAATAAACTTCTTTGTTCTTTAAGCCACTGTGCTTCTGGGTCTCTTTGCTACATAACTGCAGTTTAGTGCTCTTCCTGACCAATTCAAGGCTCATATGGCAACAGATACACACAATGGGAAGAACCTTGGTTCTCAGGAAATGAGTTCCTTTAAATCTATTTACTGAATAAACAATATTCAGTAAGTGCAAGGACACATCAACTATACCTGCTACTCAATTTGATGCATTCCCTCCTCTACCTTTTCCAGACTTTAACACACACCAAAATTAGTCCCAAGAATCTAAAACCATAGAATTGCATCAGGTTGAAGGTGGGAAGACTCTTTTTGCCAAGGTGGGGGATACCCAATGTTTAATCAATCATCCCCAATGATGGGAAGAGAATAAGGGTTGCCCTTCGAGACCATACAGCCTAAGAGACCTTCAAGATTTTTATGAGTCATCATTTCTTAAATGAATTGACCTCAAGCAAGGTTCTACCTACTTAAAATCATTTTTCTGAGAACAATTTAAAAGAATTACGTAAGAAAATGGTGAAAAGCCATAGCTCACTCTCTCTTCTAAAAACATTGGGAACTTTAGGTTTGATTTTTCTTATGTATGAAGTTTGGCTTGCTTTTTTAATGTTATCTTGCCACCATATCTGTGTGTTATATCCAAAAACCTACAACAATATTATATGAATCATGAATCCAAATATATTATGAATGAACAGTTTCATGTTTCCTAAACTCCTAAATCTTTTATCTAGATGTGGCAATATATGGCCATGGAAGATGCATTATTTCTATGAGTGAATATGTTCGAAGAAAAAATTGTATTGTGCTATATTTTTATTTGATAATGTTGCAGGAAAAAACAGAAATCAGAGACTTGTAAAGCAGCCAAATACCTGCAATGTTCAATTACATAAATAGAGAACACCACTTTTATGAAAGGCAGGAGAATCTAGAAGTAGAGAAACCAAAGTTCCATAAACTCCCAATCCCTGCAATTACTGAGAGAACACAAGATAGAGAAGAAGGAATCAGAACGGACACAAGAGCCTGCTGCCAGGCCTCAGTCTGCCACTAACCAGTGGGGTGACAGTGGGTAAGTCAACTCATCCATCTGGCTGCTCATGTGTGGAACTAGGAGTTGGAATGAATAATTCCTAGGATCACTTCAAGTCCTTCATTTCACCAACCTCTTTGCCTCCTTTTTTTTCTTCCAAAAGACAAGATCCTAGTTGTCCATGCTCTGATCATGTTGCAGACTCTGACACCCCACAAATGGAAATCCAACAGCAGAGAGAGACCCCCCTTTTTCCTCTTTTTGAAAGGATTTTAGTTATCCACTGCAATTTAGATTTTTTGAATCACTGACAAAATTAAGTCACTCTTATTCAATCCAATTAGAGCATTATTAGTAATCAGTATAATAAAAAGCTAATTTTGTCCAATTTTATGATGTTTGAGTAAAAGTCATAAAGTGAGTAATTGCTTTCCAATGGGTCTTCTATCTGTGAGGTTCAAGTTTTATATTGTGTTTGGTATTAAATATTAAAATTTTCTAAATTCAACACTGACGAAAATTTGATATTTTACTTTAGGAAAATAATTACCCCTTTTCCATTACAGCCACTTTCATATATTAAAATTCAGAAGGGAACTCACAATTCAGTTTACCATTACTCAATGCTAATAGCACAAATGATCAAAGTGTACCCTTTAAGTGAGTGGTACATCTTTATACATTGTTTATCTTCTAATTAGGATAGAGAAATTATCCTTTGAGTTTCTGAGTTAATTACAAAGAAGGAATTGATCTTTATGCAGTTCAGTTTTGATCAGCAGTGTCTGATTTTAATGAAGCCTGTCTTCATGCCTTCCCAGCTTCTGATTTTCCAAAAATGTGTACTCATTTTTGGGGGGAGGGGCTACAAGATGTAATTAGGTTAGATGAATGCAACTGAATTACATCAAGGGGCTGCACCAGCAATTCCGAAGTAATTTGCTGAATATAAGATAAAGCATGAAGAGAGCTCTTAAAATCAATGAGACAGAAAGATGGGGTGATTAATGATATTGAAAACATAATCTAAAATGATCTATTTACCAGGAAGCAAAAACAAGACAGCCAAGTTCAACCAACCTTTCTATGCAAGTAGAATCAGGTTCCTTTTTATCTCCTGTTGTATCTTTTAAATGCTTCTTTACTTTGTTTATCTCAACACCTAATGAATGTCTGAGTTCACTGATGTCCACAATATTAACCCATCAATGTTTACTCTCTTGTAGTTTGCTCTCATGGGCTTATACTTATTACTTGCCAAATACCTAACTCTTCAGGCACATACACTATCAATTACAGAACTTGCCATGCAAACAAGTGAAAAACAAGGGTATTTATTGGCAGTGTTGAAAAGGCCATGACATTGAATCAACCTGAAGCCATCAGTCTCCAGACTAAGGTATACAAGTGACTTCATGACTTCAGTTTACTCAGGAGATATGCACAAGGTAATCTTTAAATGAAAAGAGCCACAGAAAATGACATTTTACTTGCTCCAGTACAAACAATGTTAGCATTTGAGCTGGGAAGACAGACATACTGTTATTGGTAAGTATTATCTAGAAAATTCACATGGAGCTAAGGTGTAATTATCCTTTAAGCTAAATGACAGTCATATTTTTGTTCTTCAATTCGAGTGTCTAAGATACTCTAATTGAAGAGGCTTTGCTATTATACATATATTTTCAACTCTATAGGGATGGCTCAATTTGGAGTGCTTCAATATTATCAGTGACCAATTTTATAAATACATGGTTTACAAAACAAACTAAGTAAGAATCCATCAATTTACCTTCTGATTCTAGAACATACATCTGGAAAGAATTGCCTCGTTTTAAGATACCATTTGTTGTAAATAGAAATAACATACATTCTTACCTAAAGTACTGTAACAAAATTATATTATAATGTAGTTACTGTTCCACTGAACAAAATTTAACCCAGGATTAAATTTGTAATATCAAACTATTTTAAAATGGAACTGACTGTGATTATGTCCCTGGGAAAACTAAGAGGATATCCAAAGAGAAGAAAATTTGCATTTAGTTCAAACAGGAAGTAATCAAAAACTATCAAAATGTAGGGAAAACTGGCATTTGTAATAAGCTCCAATAGTATCAAGACAGAACTAGAAGGTCAGCTGAACCAAGGATTTCCTTAGTTTAAAATTATACTTACTTAAATGATACCACTTAAACAAGTGGTACAAAAATAAACTGAATGCTGGAACAATTAAATTCCTAATATACTCTTCTTATGAAACATGCAATAAAATTCATTTATCCAGCACCTGCTGTGTGGCAAGCCATGTTCTAGGGATTTAGGAGTGAACAAAACAACAGAAAATCACCGCTCCCACAGACTTATTTTTTAGTGGAGTAGACTGCCAATAAACAAGAAAAATAAGCAAAAATAAACAGTATGTTACATATGATGAAGGTTAAGGAGAGAAAATCCAGTAGGAAAAGGAATATGAAATGTCAGAAGTTGTAATGGGGAGATGACATTAATAAAGGTTGCCATGGAAGATGTCACTCAAGTGGTGATTTTTTGAGCAAAAACCTGAAGGAAATCACCTGTCACTAGAAGTTTTACTTGTCTGTCTTGACTACGTTAGTTTCTACCTTTATTTATATGTAAATAAAGTAAGCCAGCTACACAGAAGAGAAGACAGGAATAAGAGTAGAAAAGATAGACATTGTGATTTTAATTGGCAATAACTTCACCTCTGCTTTCAAGAGGTGAAACACCTGTGTTTTGAACACCTCTGTGTTCAAAATACCAGTTTATGTGTCATTTGTGAGTAATAAATTGCATCCTTAGGTGTGGTCCTTGCTAATTCCACTTATGACTTTCCTGGAAAGAGAACTGAGATGAGGGGTAAAAAGACCTAGGAGAGGAGAGCTGGCAAGTAGAGAATGAAAAGAAAAAAACCAGTGTAGATAAATTTGCTCGTTTTAATGCATGGACCTGCTTCCACATTTAAACTGACATGTTGTCAAGTGAAAAAAAATTGTGTGACTTTCTGTTTCAATTCTCTGCTCTATAAAACAGCCATGATGATCATTGTACCAGGTTTTATGAAACTGAAGCTAAATAGAGGCAAGAATTTTAAAAGTATAAACATCATAGAAATGGAAGTCACTGATTTTATTCCCTAGATTACCCTAATCACAACATCCTATATAATAAAAAGGTAATATGCAAATTGACTGACATGCCCTCACAAGATGGCTGTCTATGACCAGACTGGCAGGGGGGTTATTGAGGGATGACCAAACGACTGAATAAGCAGGCTGCGTGGGGTGACCAGGCCAGCAGGGGGGTTAGGGAGGGACGACCAAACGACTGAACGGCAGGCTGTGTGGGGCGACCAGGTTGGCGGGGGTTGGGGGGGTGAGAGGAGCGACGAGGCCAGCATGGAGGGCAGTTGGGGGCAACCAGGCCAGCAGGGGGGCAGTAAGAGGCGACCAGGCCGGCATGGGGGGCAGTAAGAGGCAACCAGGCCAGTGGGGGGGGGGGCGGTTAGGGGCAACCAGGCCGGCAGGGGGGGGCAGTTAGGGGCAATCAGGCCAGCGGGAGGTGGGGGGCAGTTAGGGGTGACCAGGCAGGCAGTCAGGTGAGCGATTAGGAGCCAGCAGTCCAGGACTGTAAGAGGGATGTCCGACTGCCGGTTTAGGCCCAGTCCCCAGGATCGGGCCTAAACCGGCAGTCGGACATCCCCCAAGGGGTCCCAGATTGGAGAGGGTGCAGGCTGGGCTGAGGACCCCCCCCCCCCCGTGCACAAATTTCATGCACCGGGCCTCTAGTGTATATAATAAAAGCCTAAGCGACCATTACAGCAGAATGACCAGAATGACTGGTTGCTTTGATGTGCACTGACCACCAGGGGGCAGACACTCAATGCAGGAGCGCCCCCTGGTGGTCATTGCACTCCCACAAGGGGAGCGCTGCTCAGCCAGAAGCTAGGCTCACAGCTGGTGAGCGCAGTGGCGGTGGCAGGAGCCTCTCCCATCTCCGTGGCAGCTCTAAGAAGCAACGAACTGAGCGGTAAGGAGCAGCAAGCAGGAATGAGGGATGTCCGACTGCTAGCTTGGCCTGATCCCTGTGGAGAGCTGGGCCTAAGCTGGCAGGCGGACATTCCCCGAGGGGTCCCAGACTGCGAGAGGGTGCAGGCCGAGCTGAGGGATCCCCCACCCTGTGCACGAATTTCATGCACCAAGCCTCTAGTATTGTAATAGCAGAAGACAACAAAATGAGCAACACAGAAATAAATTCATTGGAGACATCATACAACTCTGAAGCTGTGTTTTTACTCTGAAGACACCAGATGATGAATACTTAATTCTTCAATATGCTTGACCAGGATAAAAAATACTCTCCAGAAAGTATTTTAATAAAAAATACTTTCCAGCCACATAGCAACAGTATCTGAGACTTGAGAGAGACACCAATATTAGCAGTAATAATAGGCTTTTCTGCCCCCTCTGAAGAGAGCTTTATATATCCTGAACAGAGTTGCCTGTCCTCCTCCCCCAGGCGATAGCAACATCATTGCCCCTTTCTTCCTTAGTGACAGAACCCCAACTTTAAGTGGAGTATATTGTCTCCTGAAATAACAGAGAAGACATTGCTCAGCCTTCTTACAGTGAGGTGGGGCTCCGTGTCTCACTTCTGGCTTATGAAGTGAAAATGGTGTGGGGTGTCCATAAAGGCTACATAATGAGAGATGACTCAGGTGCTGAGCAACTGTCTACCTGTCCACTATTCCTTATTTGGGGGAATTGTTTCATTGATGTGATGGCTGGAGCTCCAGCAGCTATTTTGTACCAGCAAATAATCTTGAAGGTGGAAGCTGTGCATAGTGATGGAAGCTGTGAAAGACAGAATGTCCCTGCATCCTTAATGACACAATGGAGGCATCAAATCAGACTCCAACTGCCTCCTTCCAGACTTATTTTACATGAGAAATAAACTTTTTTCTTACATAAGCCAATAATAATAATAATAATTATTATTATTATTATTATTATTGCTATATGCTCCAAACCTAGTCCTAATTAATATAATAGAGAGGAACGCCAAAGGACATATGAAGTCAAATGCATATAGTAACAATTTTATGAATTCCTAATACACTGATTTTGTTACCAATATCCTTAAAAAGCATGTTGCATTTGCACAACTCCAAGCTTATTAGAATGGCTTAATAAAGTTTCAGCTTCATGTGCTAAAGCAATAACGCATAATAATTGGCCTTATCTCTTCAAGTAAAAAGTAATTAGTGCAATTTAATGGCATTAACTCTGATAAAATATTAGAACTGAAAATGGAGATAAACTAGAGTACCATGTCATAGAAAGAATCAATGGCATATGCTGTCTTGTTGATCATGGGGTGGGGGATAAAGAGGAAGTGATCTCCCCAAGATCTCTGGCTTGGTTAGTTACTGTAGATGGTGATGTTCATCAATAAGAAGGGGGAACTCTGAGGAGGAGTAGAGGGGGAGGGAAGATAATGAGTTTGGGTTTAACCTTGAAGAACTTTTCAGATGCCTATGGGATACAAACGCAAAGTCCTGGAGAAAGTTAGAAAACAGTTTGGGAATCCAGACTCACTTGTTCTTCTGTGTTAAAAACACACACCAAAACATTCAATAACTCCACACTGATTACTCAATACAGTCCGGGCTCCTTATGATTTCAAGGCAATTTTCAAACTTGATTTCAACCTAACTTTTTGGATCGGCCTTCTAACATCTCTATCTTTTTGCCCACAAGGCCCAACCAAACACAAACATAAGCCTCATGCTCAAGTCACACATAACTGTTTACAGTTTCCCCCAAACAAGCTCATAGAAGCCCATGCATATTTCTTTCATAACATGTGTCCACTGCAAATATAACAATGCCTCCCACACGAGACAGAACTATTTGAGGGCTCTATCTCTTATCTTGGCTCTAGCGCATCAAAGCAGATGAGTCCTCCAATACTTATGTAATTAACAGAGGCTCGCACACCAAGCCGCTGTGTTTTTGCTTCTTCTGTTTTCCTTATCTGGAACACAGGGAGGAATCAATGATGACTCGGAGTTGTCAGGGCTGGGTGAATAATAGCATGGTGACTTTTATCTGCAGAAACAGGATCAGAAGAGGATAGAAAAAAATGTCCAAATAGCTGGCACAAGCAGGGCAATTTTAGACAAAGAAAAGAGGGAACAAATACACTCTCAAGTCTCTGATGCTTTCATTTCACGCAGCAAAATACATCAGGAATGTTTAATCGATAGCTCACGTTTGGTAAAGGAAGGCAGGAGAAAAGCCTTGGATACTCAAGAGGCAGGGCTGGGCTAGATAAAGACGAGCACAATAGGAATCATCTTCAAACCACTGAACACGGCGGCCGCCTCACAGAACAGCCCGTCAGCAGAACAGAGATGTGCTGCACCACTTGTTCACCCTCAGCTGCGCCTCAGACCTGGACAAAGTGCAGTTAGATAAGGTCTGGGGGTTCCTTGCTTGAAGCACAGCCTGGACGGTACCATTTGTTAAACACAGCAAATCCTAATCCAGAAATAGACTGCTTACCTTCTCCGATTTGTAGTAAAAAGAAAACAATGTCATGCCGTGGCATAGAAAACAGAGGTGCCTCCCGGTCCTATGTGAACATTTCTGCCAGCTTTCTATAACACGTATTCTTATGTTTGCTGAAAATTAACAAAAAGAACTGAATGTGTGTGTAAGATGCCTTTTAATTAATGTGATATGGTATAATATTACGAAGTACTAACAGCACGAGAACTGAGTTGAGCGCTTGTGGAATAATTTACTCGTATTTTATGTATGTGTTTCAGATCTTGTATGTATAGCATCTTCTCTTTTCAAGAGAAGAGTCTGAAGGAGGAAACGTACAGCAGCACTCATTCCTCCTTCTCAGTGTCGGTTCCTAAGGCAAGCTCATTATAAAGACACAACATGAATATTATATGACCCTGCAATCACCCTCCTTGGTATTTACTCAAATAAATAAAAAAACTTAAGTTCTCACAAGAACCAGTACACACATGTCTAGAACAGCTTTATTTATAATTGTCAAAATATGGAAGAAACCAAGATTGTAATAGGTGAATGGATAAACTGTGGTACATCCATATAATGGCAATACTGTACAGTGACTTTTTAAAAGTGAGCTATCAAGCCACAAAAAGATATAGGAGGAACCTTAAATTCATATTGGTAAGAGAAAGAAACCAATTTGAGAAGGCTACACACTGTATGTTTCCAACTATATGACATTCTGGCAAAAACAAAACTACGGAGACAGTAAAAACATCAGTAGTTGCCAGGAGTTAGGGGGTGAGGGATGAATACGAAGATCACAGAGGCCTTTTAGGGTAGTAAAAATAATATCTGTACAATATTATAATGGAACCACGTCACTACACATTTGTCAAACCCATGGAATGTACAACACCAAGAGTGAATGATAATGTAAACTATGGATCAACAAAAGTACCACACTAATGCAAAATGTTAGGAACAGGGAAGTTTGAGGGAAGGGGAGAAACGAGAGCATAAAGGAACTCGGTACCTTCTGCTCAATTTTCTCCAAACCTAAAACAGTACTAAAAAAATAGAGTCTATTAATTTTTTTAAAAAAGAGAATATTACCTTAAAACCTTCAAGTCATTTAATAACTAATTCAGAACAGCCACTTTGTCAACAGTTAGAAAAAATAAGCAGCTTGAAAAATAATATAGCATAACACATAATTCAGAACAAGTGACACAATCTCTCTTATTTCATTTTAGTGAGAATCTGTTGAGCAACCACTGTGTTGTTAGGGTCACTGTTATAGATACACAGCATAGAGCAGGGAACACACAAAGATACCTGCCTCCCAGAGCTTATATTCTTCTATGCAGAGACAGACAATAGACAAAGGCTCTCACACAGGTGTCACTCAAGGCACACTACCGATCCCAACAGGAGGAATGCACCTTGCATTTCAAACAGAAAGTGATACTCCACCACCTCAGCAGGAGAAAAGAAAGATTCCTTCCCACCCAGTAACAGCTCAGGCAATGGGAGACTGCCACAAATCAGCCAATGAAAAGCCATTATACTTCCAACTTTCAGTTTCCTCCAACGGGCTCTTCCTTTACAAAAGCCCCTCACAAGCCCATAAAAGAGCATTCCCCTCCTTTCTTTCTTGGGACTTGCACATGGTTCACCATTAGACTGCATGTCCTGAATTCTTCTTTTTTGTTGTTGTTAATCCTCACCTGAGGATATTTTTCTATTGATCTTTTAGAGAGAGTGGAAGGGAGAGGAAGAGACAAAGAAAGAGAAGCATCAGTGTGAGAGAGACACATGGATTGGTTGATCCTGCATGCACCCCGACTGGGTATGGGGATCAAGCCTGCAAGTGAGGTACCTGCCCTTGACTGGAATCAAACCCGGGACCCTTTAGTCTGCAAGCCAATGCTCTATCCACTGAGCCAAACCGGCTAGGCCTGAATTGTTATTCTTTGCTGTTCCCAAATAAACCCATTTTGCTGCAGAAATATCTGGCTGTCTATCTGCTTAAGGTCAATAGTGTCAACACGTTCGGCAGGAGACTCCGAAGACTTGACAACATATTCCCTGCCCTGTGGGAACCTGGGCTGGAGGACCCCAGCTCCCAGAGTTTGGCCTTGTTTCCAGGGTTTCTGCTAGTGCGGCTGCTCCCTTCAGACACTGCCTTGTCGCCAGCCTTTCACCAGTGCTGTTCCGCCTTACACCACACCCCTTCCTCTTCCACCGGTTCGTTTGTTATTTAATGGTACTAGCCGAAAGAAATAACTGTGTGAAATCCAGCACTCATCTAATATAATATAAAAGGTAACAAAGTATATGAAATGTATTGGCTCCAAAATGATTTTCTAAAGCTAAGAGAAAGAATATTCTAATTAGCAAAAATAAGAACAAAAGCCAGGTTTATAGGAACATGAGAAAAATTGAGTGTAGTGATTTTTAAAAATAGAGAGTATTGAATGGTACACCAGGGCTCAAGGGTCTCAGCTGAAAATAATTATTACTTGGAACTCAGTTATTGTAATAGTCTGTCCTGATGCTTTGCCAGCTGTGTTATTACAAAACAGAATGCGTAGTCTTGGTTAAAAGAAATAACGCTGTATCTGAAAGCCAATCAATTTACATAATTTTTCTGGTAAAAGTAGTCCAAAGAACTATCCTTTGATCCTTAGCAATCTAATACAAAAAAATAGTCAGAAAAAAGGAGCCCAAATGCATGGCCCAGTGGGAAGCAAGCCTGCAGCATTAATACTTCTGTATCTTGTTACTTGGTGTACTTGGCTCTCCACAGGGATTCTGGTTTTCAAAGGTGCTGGTGATTCTTAGCTAACTACCCTGATAACTTTACATTGCCAGCCCTGAAAACACCAAAAAAGACAAAATCTAATTCTAAATCTGAGGAGTGAAAATGTCAGGATTAAATTTGCTCTAGGGAAACAATAGCCCTCTGAACTCCTAATGAATAACTGGAGGAAATACAAGCAAGAGATAAGAAATGTAAAGTGCCTTCCCAAACCTTCAATGAGGAAAAAGGCTTTGTCCCAGATGAAAAATGTGGACCACTCTGCTCCTTTCCACTCACTGCCTGTAACTTGTAAATTACAGCCTGTCTACAAATGGTACATTTGGTACTTGGGCAATTACTTATAATTAATTGACATCATAATTCTCCAGATGATACTCTAGTAGGTAATCGTTCATGTTTAATTGAAATGATTTCTTTATGCTCATTTCATTTAAATATATAATTAAGAACATCAATGATAGCAAGTCTAAATAAGCATTTTTCTAGTGTGTTATTCATTGTTATGACACAACTATACTTGGACTTAATTTGGTTTCTCCTTTTTCTCTTCTATTCTTGAGTCACACCTGCATCCTCCCAGGACACAGTTACCCAAGAACTGCTGATGCTAAGAAGCAACCCAGATAGTCCTGACTGTAGATGACCCTCAGCCCCCAACCCCCACTCCAGATAGGAACCTTTACAGATTTATTGTCTGCACTTACAATGCAACCTTCTTTGTTCTGTTACATGAAAATCAGGAGACATTTCTAATGACCATGCCTCTATGTTTAAATGCCAAATTTCAAGAGATCCAAAGCATATACTCTAGGTGAGGTGGTCAAGTTTGCAATTGCTCTATATTTTCACTCCATAGTGCAACAAACTTACCTATTTTAAAAAGAGAAAGAGATATATTTTTCTTTCAAAAGGATTCAGAATCAAGCTAAAGCAGAAAGAAAATAATAGAAAAAGACAATTGGATAGCGACAGACGGTGAAATCTTTGGAGAAAATGGATATCCAAAGATAATGACAGTATTGCCATTGTTTTTTTCTCACAGAGAAGATATGCTTTTTAAAGACATCCAATTCCCAGACATATTTGAAAAGTCAGAGACAATATAATGGTCAAAATATATTA
This sequence comes from Eptesicus fuscus, assembly GCF_027574615.1. NCBI lineage: Eukaryota > Metazoa > Chordata > Mammalia > Chiroptera > Vespertilionidae > Eptesicus > Eptesicus fuscus. The sequence goes on along the minus strand of NC_072483.1, from coordinate 46,131,487 downwards.
TGAACAAATTTTTTTAACCATATGTTTGTTTTATCTTTTCCTTCCTTCCTTCCTTCCTTCCTTCCTTCCTTCCTCCCTTCCTTCCTCCCTTTCTTCCTTCCTTCCTTCCTTCCTTCCTTATTTTTTTTGTTAATCCTTATCCATGGATATGTTTTCCATTGATTTTTAGAGAGAGGGGAAGGGAGGGAGGATGGGAGGGTGAGAGAGGGAGAGAGAGACATGGATGTGAATGGGTCACATCGATTGGTTGCCTCCCACACTCACCCTGACCCAGACCAGGAATTGAACCTGCAAACCAGGTACATGCCCTTGACCAGGAATTAAACCTGTGACCTTTCTGTGTACCAGCTGATGCTCTAACTACTGAGCCACAGGTCACAGCTGTTTTATATTTCGTACTGAGGTTGGAACATAGTCTAAAAGCATTTAGACAAATGTTTTTAGATTGTGTTTCAATCCCACACCTCAGTTCTAGGAGAAAGCATTACCAGGGAACTTATAAAAAGAAGAAATTCTTAGGATGTTGGGGAAAACACTTATGAGATGATAACTGCCCAGGCATGGTGTGGTAATATAAAGTTAGAAGGTTCTCTCAAATCTCCTTTACTTGGGGGGGAAACGAGGAGGAGGGTTAAGCTAGCTCTAGATTCTCTTTCTGTAGATGCCATAAAAGCAGAAACTATGACTTGACGGTAGTGGCCTCAGACCCAAACCAGTGACCTGCCCATGGAGGCTGCTCAGTGGATGTGGTGAATGTTTTGCTGAGTGAATTTCCCAGCCAGCCATGTAAACATGTGCAGATTTTTCATTTATATTTCACAGTCATGTAGGGACTTGTGCCCTTGCTGTTTTATTAGTAACGGAAAGTATATGCTCACTCCAAGCAGACCACTTTTCTATCTTAATATTCTCCTCTATTAAATAGGGAAAAGCCTGTTTTCTTGACTTTGTCTCATAATGTAATATTCAGGTTCCTTTGTGGCTCTTTTATAGAATGTTCTATACAAAGAGAATGGCATTCACTTCTTCATCTAGATGTTCTCTCGTTTGGGTGACTGCCTTAATTGTATATTAAATGCTCATTGTGCCAGTCATCAGGGTCATTACTAGTATAATCACCAAGTCACACTCCAGGCTTGCAAAGAGTTCACAGTTCAGGTGATTAAAAAAAAAAGGTAAGATAGTATTAAAATTAAGATAAGGGACCTTGAGAAGTGTTAATATTGCATACTTGGAGAGATGGGAAATGGTGAGTGAGGGGTTAGTATTAACCTCTCTTGTTTACACATCTCTAGTTAGAATGGAAATTTAAAAAAATGTGATGAACAAGGTATACTAGCACAATTTTATTATTTTAAATAATGCAGATACATGCTGTTTATGCATAAAATATCTTCCACGTATTCAAGAAGCAATTTAAAACACAGGGTGGGAATTGATGTGAGGGAGAGGGAAGGAGATTTTTCATTTTTATGGTCTTCTATACCATTTGAATTTTTTTTCATGTGCATGTATAATATGGATTTAAAAAATGACTTTGTCAACATGAAATTAAATAAAAGGCAAAGCAAAGGTAGTGACAAATTGGCACCAGGTTGACAAAACCATAATGACAAAGCAAAGGTGGGCTACAAATCTGATTGCTAGCGTTCTAGTGAGGAGCTCAAAGGGGGAAGTTGACAACATCCAGGAAATAAAAGCAGACTAATTTGCTCAGGGAGTTTACCAACTCTCTTTATGAAGAACTGAGAGAAATTTCTCCTAGGAGTCCTCACAAAGAAGACATTGTGCCACACAGAATTTTCTCATATTATCCTCATAACATGCACAATGACAGGCTTCACGTGACTACTTCTCACAATGACTCCCAGCAGAAGCTGAGGGCAACACACCAAACGTCACACACAAAAGCATTTCTGAAGAGGGCCAGTTCACTCCAAAGGCGCAGGACTCCCTCCCTTCTTAACAGCATGGCTCCACTATGAAGTTTGTTGTTACTGTAAGAACTTGGTCAAATTACTTGACTTTTCTGTGCCTCAGTTTCCTTACCTGCCCCACAGGAATTTGTGAGAAATAAGTGAATACCTGCACACGTATTAGCACAGCGCCAGGCAAAAAGGCAAACACACAATCCATGCAGCTATTTACACATTCATTTTTACATTTCCTCTCACCTAGGCTTTCCCCAGGGCACTGAGCATGGCCAAACTGGGGGCTGTGGTCCTTGCCAGTAGTGCAGACTCTGATGCCCCGGCAAAGAGTTCCTTCTGAAGAAAGACAGGAGCCTAGCACGGAGCAGGGGCCAGAGGATCACCTTCCACCCGACAAAAGGGAGTAATCAGAAACCATGCCAGGTTGTTTCTTAGAAAATATGATGAGTATATTCCATCACACCAAGATGAAGGTAATAATGGAGGCCTCTACTTCCCTGAAATCCATTCTAGGACCCTAAAAGAGATAACTTGTGGCACAGCTATTTATATTTTGTTTATATAAGTATTTATATTAAAAGTAAACTATGGATCAAGCTATGCTATTTAATTCTTATAATAAGACTCTTAAGTAGATCCAATTATCATCTAATTTCACAGATAATGAAACGGGGGCACAGAGAAGTTAAGTAACTTGTAACATGTCACACATCTAGTAAATGACAGAACCAAGACTCCAACCCAGGGAGACAGGCTCTTAACTGCGGCGTTGTTTTATACTCCATATTAGACGCATCAGCTCAAAGTTACCAATCAGCCACTGCACAATGATAAAGGCTTACTATAGAATAGCTTTACTTTCTTGCAAGATTTAGGCTCTAAATAGTAACATTAATGTCATGTAAAGGAAAGCTTGTTCCATATCTTTGGGTTGCAGGGCTGGTAATGATGGGCATCAGGGGAGGGCTTAGATTCAGTTACTAATTGCATCATGTCAAGATGCAGAGGCATTAGAAAATGGCCCCTACAAATGTCTAATTGCTCTAAAAGGAGAGCATGTCTACCAGCTCTGCCTCTTATGACATGCTATGCAGGTCTATGTAAGAGCACACAACATGGTCTGTGTTCTGTTAGTGCAGCCCAGTCCACAGCGGATCCCTGTACTCAGCCTCCCACACCGTTCCTGCTGGATTTCTTCAAGAGGGATTTAAAAATCTAACAGGGGTCTGGGAGCACAGTGTCAAAGTCCAGTAGCACTTTGTGTAGCTTGGTCTGAGTAATCCACATTTGTAATTTGCCAAGCAAGCAGATGTTATAACATTTGGATGTAATATACAATATGCGAAAAGGAAAAAAAAAATCTATAATTTGAAGGGACTAGCAATGAGTTACAATGACTTTACAAATACATAACAAGCCAGATGAGCTGATCTGCCCTATCAGACTTCAAGTAAATTTCCGGGGGTGGGAGGGCAGAGATTATATCTGGGTGTTTTTTTTTAATCTCTATATTCCTAATACCAACAGTGTCTGGCATAGAGCAAGTCTTCAATAGCTATTTATTAAGCTGAATGGATTGCATGTACCCTGATTTTTCTCTAGACTGAGGAGTAGATGGGGAAATCATATCCTCACTCCCATACTCCCTACATTCTAACTTAAAATGAAACATTTTTACTTCCTAAACAAAGATGAAGTTGGCTACAAAAGTATTTTTATATATTAAAAAGGCACTGTTATTTTAAAACATAACTTATACCAAAGGCAAGTTCCACACACATTATTTGGTTAGTTCTCCATCATAACTACTATTGGTTTTGAAATTCTCCCTGAGGTTAAAAAAAAAAAAAAAAGATAGGACGAAAACCAATGGAGAGTGCTTTTAATTGTGATAATTTATGTTATGGTTCTTACAGCATATGAGAAACTCCCAGCTATGGCAGCATGGATTTCTTCCCCCTAAACTCGCACACCTCATCTGACAGATGGTCCTCCCAAAGACATCAGCCACTGATGAGTCACTGCCTCAGAAGGACCTCACACAGCTACTTTGGAAAGAATGGTAGCCAACAATACACATGGTATTTCCCACATGCTTACTGACCAAGTTGGAAACCCCACTCATTGTGAAGGATACATTCCTTAAGGATAACACCATCCACTTACTTAAAAAAAAAAAAGAGCAAAGAAAAGCCAATTGTCCTAGGAAGAATAATACAAACTATTATCAGCCACCAACAGACAGGGGTCTCAGCCTTCCTTATATACAGCCAAAAGCAAGGCCCTTAGAAAAGTTTTAATAGATGATTTAGGGAAGAATAGGTGCCCAGTTGCAGAGATCACATACCTAAGCTTTTCTTAATACATTTTAAGTGATCAAAAATTCTGCCCTACTATTTTGTAAACTATAAAAATGTCTACAAAATCCCAACATACTGATATCAAAATTATACCTCCCAGAATAGAATGCCTTTTGCTCTTTTTTTTTTTTTTTTTAAAGCATAATTCTTTGCCCTGGCCAGGTTAGTTGGAGTGTCATCCCATACACCAAAAGGTTGTGGGTTCAATTCCTGGTCAGGGCACATATCTAGGTTATGGGTTTGATCCCTGGTCGGGGCACATATGGGTGGCAACCAATCGATGTTTCTCTTTCATATCATTGTTTCTCTCTCTCTCTCCCATTCTTCTCTCTCTAAAATTAATAAAAACATATCCTTGGGTGAGGATTAAAAAAAAGAAACATAAAATTTGTCAATTCATGTTTCCCTAATTTTGGTTAGAAAATAAAAAATGTTTTCCTGTTCCCAGGAAGCTAGGTATGAGGTCAATACCAATGAGAAAAAAAAAGAGGGTAAAAAAAAGGGAGGTCAAAGGACTCTACTAGTAAAAGCAAATTGTTTATTTTCCTCTCATCAGTTCTGCTAACCATTCATGAAAACATTCAGAAGGTAATACCCCTCTCCTCCAATTGTTTTTCCCTTTGTCCTCTATTTCAGAACTACCAATTTGCTCTTTTTTGAATCACAATGACCAATTTGCTCTTTTTGAACATATCAAACAAACCATAGCCTCTTGGAACTTTAATATTAGTTACTGAAGTGATGGAATGAGAAGGCATTTACTTATCAAAATTTCCATCTCCTCTAAGCATAAACACTGGTTTCTGATAAAGCTTGTCCAGCATGGCTAGGCTCAGAATAGCTTCTCTAGGGAAATTAGCAACCTGTCCATGCCTCTGCCAATGTCCTGACATTGCCATTTGGAAAGTACATTCAATTACCACAAAGGACCAAGTGTAAACTGGGAAGTAGTGAAAATGGTATAATGAGGATAATTTCAAATTCTCCTTCAATATGTTAATGTATGAAATATAAAAGAGTACACTGATTTTTTCTAAAAGTTCACAATACTATGATAAGCCATACAAGCATTTACAAGTAAGTAATGTCACCTCTCCTGCAACAGGTAATACGAGGACAGGCGAAATAGCCATCGTCTAGCTAGAAGGAACTCTTGGAATTTTGCCTCTTCAGTCTTACTTTCTGAACTTTGACTTTATGCACTTTTGATTTTTCTTCTGATTCTACATTTAATCAATTTTGAAAACATTTTTTTGTCCAGATTGAGACAGGTTCTTATTTTTTTTTCTTATGCATGTATAATCATAGGTCCAGGTTTTTCACCTGCTGCAAAGGAAGGAGAAATCCAACACCAGAGGAATTAAGATGTATCATAAAAACCCACCTATGTAGGTAGGACATACTATCCAGAATCCTAACTCCATTCCAAACCCAGACACCTGAGAATGTTGGCAACTCCTGAATGTGCATTTATCACTTTAAAACTTTCATATATTTCTCATTTTGCACACAAGTCAATTCAGGATGCATGCTATCACCATGTCTGAATCAATGATTGCCACCAAAAAGGCATACTCTCTCTTCCTAAACCTTCTGAGATCTCTTTGTGAAGAAAGATCCATCAACCTTGAGAAGATTAAAACTCAATAAGAAGCCCACAAGCAAAGATGGTACTTCCCCCTTGGAGGCCAAAATGCACACTGTCTGTATTATTAAGGGTGTTTGCATGGCTGCGGTCTGTAACATGTTACATCCAACTTCGGATAAGCAGGCTTAGCTTCAAACCTTGGTTGTGCCTGGACTGTGTGAAGAAGAGATCGTGATGGCATCAACCGTGTTGGCCTTCAGATCTTTCATTGACCACAGAATTCTTGAGATTATCAGTAGGAATGTATTGTTGGTACTCGGTAGAAGTAAATGTGTTCTATGAAAGCATGAGCTATGCATTGGGATCATCACTAATCTTCAAGAAACAGGACTTGAAATGTCCTGACATAAAATATACTTTTACATAAAATGCCAGCACTGATGGCCAGAGTGTGCTTACTTAGAGCTGGTTTTGCATTGGTGTGGCCACCATGATTCATCCACATGCTTCTATATGTCTTGCCTTTGAGCTATTGCATACATTTAAAAAACCATATAGCCAGCTCACAGGTCTTCATGACAGAGAGGCACCTATAACCTTGATTTTAGCAACACCTATGCCCATGACTACAAACAAAATCCAATCAAATCATTTTACATAATACTTCATATGATTACAAAATCAACTTGTATTTTCTTTCTTTAGGCTCTGATGTCTTTTGGTTCCTGAGATGCATGAAGAATCCGAGTTTAGAGTTTAAGTACTTAGTAACTGAAAACCAAAGGTTTTCAAATTTAAAATTCATTAGAAAGATATATTGAGAAAGGCCCATTACAGAATGGCTGATAATGGGAATCATCTCATGCCAGTATTTTTTCTTTCCAACATTAACGTGATGGCAGAAGGGGCCATCTGACAACCATCTCCAAGCAGACAATTTTTAAACTATTTATTAAAGAGAGCAAGTTTCCATGTCCCAGGGCATATTGCTAAGACTGGGATTTGAAAGTTGCAATTGGCTTACTGGTTTTTTGGCAGAATTTTACTGTGGTTAGCTTTGCTGGCATCAGATATCATGTCTCTGCTGCAGTAGTCCACAGAAGAGTTGTCCTAGATTAGTGATAAAAATGAGGGGAACCAAAGTAACAGTGATAAAGATTTAAAAACAGTCATGAACTTGGTAAACCTAAGGACTTAAGAAATCATTGAAAATAGTAACTCATAATGAGCTAATGTAATTAAACTAGTGTAGTATACCACAAAAGGTCACATACGTTTTAGACAAGGTTTTAAAATATTCTCCTTCAAAGAAGAACTATAATTCTTCTTAGTATGACAGGAAAAAAAATCCACTTGCACTTGAGTGTGCTTGTTTTATGAACAGTTGCATGGTGCAATCAAGATGGCCATTATTGGGGTCTGACTTATCTAGTAGAAAAGTGTATCCCATCAACAGAAGTGGAGCAACCACTGAAAGCAGTAGCTGTGGTGAGTCCACTGGGGTGCATCCTGGGGTCCAAATCTCTTCCCTTCAGGGTTTTATTGGAAAAGCAGTCATTTACAAACAGAGCATTTAGTATATTCCATTATGCTTCCAAGGGACTTGCAAACCTTTAAATGATTTTCTTTAATTCTAGTGACAACATTGTTAAGAACATTCTTTCACAGCTGCCTTACTTCTAATAGCCTAATTATGATATTGCCCAGTTACCTTCAGAGAAGACAGACTTCATGTCCATATTATGCACTCTCTGTATCCAAATGTACAACACATACAAAGGTCATATGTTGTTGGACAAAGATGTCTATGGGTACTGTTATTATCAGCTGGAAAAAGACAACAGTCACCTGGCCACAGAATTAAAGCATGTGTTCTAGTTATCTTTCCAACACGACTTTTCATTTACTCTTACAAGGAGTAAAACTGAATGAATGTGAAAGAGTTTGTGTCTGTGTTTTTGTGAGACAGAGCAGGAGGGAGAGCGTGATTCCTGTAAGACAGATAGATGTAAGAGGCTCCCTGGGTGCTTAGCTTGGGGAGAATGAGGGAAGAGTCAATTTCCCAGGATGTTTTTGTTGTTGCTTATGTAAAAAAGTATTAGTTTTCTCTTACTCTGTTTTTGTAGCTTTATTAATCTGAAAATTTTTACTCTCTGATACCAGTTCAACTCTGGATTTTTGCCTCCATTCAGGTGGATGATCTAAACACTACCTCTAAAAATGGAAACTAGCTAATGACAGGAGCAAGTTTATGAATAACCCTAATACATTTATTTTCAAAAGCTGCAGGTTAATTTACTTACTAACTTATTGATTGACCATCGAGATTCGGTCATGCCGCCATTATCTGAGATCAGGGCCTTTATTTTTCAAAGGAAACTCAAGCATATTTAGTAAACTGCATAACTCATTAATGGTTTCTAAATACTGAGTCCTTATACCTGATAAACAGGTTGTGGTTAAAATAAAAGGAAAAAATAACAAATTGTTAATTGTTATTTTTGAAACCATTCTTATATTAGTTATATTTCAAGTTTAAATAGACCAGAACATTTACAGATAGGTAAACAAAACACATAGACCCTGGTCAGATAGCACAGTTGGTTATAGTGTCGTCACAATATGCCCAGGTTGTGGGTTGATCCTCGGTCAGGACACATACAATGAATGCATATAAATGGAACAACAAGTTGATATCTCTTTCTTCTTTCTTTCTTTCTTTCTTTCTTTCTTTCTTTCTTTCTTTCTTTCTTTCTCTCTCTCTCTCTCTCTCTCTCTCTCTCTCTCTCTCTCTTTCACTCCCTTCTCACTCTCTCTCTCTAAAAAAAAAAAAAAAGAATAACTGTAATACTTTTAACAACAAAGATAAATAAAAACATTTAAACTCAATCAATAAAAAAAAAGACACATATTTGGAAACAGAACCAGGGCTTATATGTGTTAGACCTGAATCAGATTAAAGTCACTTTAAAAACACTAAGTAAATTATTATTTTCTTCTTTCTCCTTCCCTTTAATTTACAGAACTAATTTATTATTGTTCCAAAGGCTAGGAAGGAGATAGCCAACATGAGTAGAATGACCACTCTGGAGGAGACACATATTGTTTGGCCCTAACAGATTGTCCTTTAAGGGGAGGAAGAGAAAGTGCTATTTTCAAAGACATGAAAACCCAGGTAAAAATAGAGCCGAGACTGCTATCCCACAGTGCACCACTGCAACAGCATCGCTGTAAAATACCACAAGTCAAACTCCTCTTTAGTCATCTCAGTATTGCTATATATAAGGTAGCTAGCAAGTCTAATTCTTATCATTTAAGAAAAATTACAACACAGATTAAACACTTGACTTCCAAGAAGACTTCTTCATTCCATTACCAAGGGAAACTTTCTCTCCACAGTATCCCCACTTCCCTTTCTCTTACCACCCAATCTCCTCATGCTACTTACTCCTCATTCCAGTCTGCCCACCCAGCCTCTCCACCTAATCCATAGTATTTCCACAATCTCGAGAGCAGAAGAAAAATTTTTACCCTATGTTATTCAAAAAGAATGATACTTGAGATATGTGGCAATATGTAATTGTTGATACTTTTACAAAGATGACTATTTGGTAGCAGGATAAACAAAAAATGCATATTCAAAATTGAACAGAAATCCTATGGAAGAGATTTTCATGATAACTGAAGGGCCACACTAATGCACCATGTAGCTGCCATCAGCACAGACCTACAAAGTAGAATTCTGGCAAACCCTCATACAAAAATCACTGGAAGTCAGATGAAGTAGATAAAAGCAACCAGATCCTGCCTCTGGAATGTAATAAATAGATAATGGGGGAGAATTTATTTTAAATTGCCCCAAGATCTCTCTGTGAATTAAACTGGTGGTGAGTTAAGTGCTTCAGGAGTCAGGCTATTTCATTTAAGGAGGCATTGATATTTGTTGGTAGGGCCAGAGAAATGCAAAGGCATTGACAACTGATGGGCCATTCTCAGTGTTCGGAGCAGAAGAGAAGGCTGTAGGAATAAACTAACCTGCTCTGTCAATGATTTGATGGTACAGACAGACATGACAATGGAGTAGAGGGCACTTTTTCCTCTGCTCTTTACTGGGCCTGCTGGACACTTCTTGGCATTGGGACCCCTGTCCCCTCCCTCCCACCAACTCCAATGTCTGCAGGATGGAAAATGAAACTCGGGATGCATCTTACCCTACCCAAGTGGGCAAGTGTTTCTTTGGCTCTTACCATCTATTTTCCTAACATCAGAATTACACCTGGAGCAAGTAAGCAACTACAAACGAAGTATTAGTATGTGGGGCAGCAGCTCCCTTTTTAAAAACTGAAAGAATGTTTACTTTCCTATTGCTTTTTCCCCTTCTCTAACTTGAATGGTCTCATTTTTTACTACATCTTATTAAACATGACTTAGCCATCAGTGTAACCTCATCTACATCGTGGACAAATAGCAGATCTGGTTCTACAACTCTTTATGATTTATTTTTGAGAACTGACCTAGAGGTGCTTAAAGTAAGGATGGGGAAGCACATGGGTAACCCTGGCGTAAGTACAGCAATCAAACTCTCCAGGGTCTACTATGGGGCGAGGCGTGTTGTGGCGTAGGAGAGGCAGAGACTTAGGATGGACATCCTAGAGGGAGGAGAGGAAGGGGAAGAGGATGGGAACGGAAAGGGAGTTGAAGCTGGAACAAAGACTTACGCAGCCCACAGAAGTTAGTCAGGTCAGGAAGAGGTGAGGTCACTTATGTCCACCCCTGGCAGAGTTGTCATCAGAGGAGGAAAGCAGATCTTTCCCGTTACAAAGTGTTCTACTTTTTAGCACAGGAAGTTTAAAAACTTTCCTCCATTGAAAAATATAAAAATAGGATTTCTGAAAACCCAATGCTTATCTAATTTATAACTAAAAATATTCTTGCTTTTTATCCCTTCTCTTCCATTCTTTCTTGCCATAAGAGATCCACAGGAAGACATAACATAGCATTCAATGGATAGGTTTGCTTTTTGGGATCTGACCGATCATGGAGATGGAGTATTTTTACCAAGAGAGGTCATTTAATAGTGACAAATGTGGGCACAGAATCACACAACCTGGGGCTGAATGCCAGCCCTGCCACTTAGAGTTACTTAACCTCTATGAGACTGTTTCCTTTCTCTTAAGTAGGGTAATCGCACAGACCTCAGAGGACTAGGGAGAAGATGGATAAAATACCACAATGCACAGGGCAGGAGGCTGAGGGGGTAGGGGCAGGAGGCTGAGGGGCCAGGAGGCTGAGGGGGCAGGAGGCTGAGGGGGCAGGCAGTTGCCGTGACTGCATGCCCTTCTCTCTCATTCCCTAAAAGTCAGCTGCCTCCTCGTCTCTAAATATCACAGAACTAAAATACATTTTAAAATTATTTGTATTATGCACTAAACATAACATTTTTTTGAAAGCAGTTTTGTCTCCCCCCAAAAAAATATTCACTATCTTCATTGAAGCATGGATATCTTTTGATTTTTTTTCCTCCCTTCTGCTAAGTTAGTGACTCTAAATACATTTTTTTTTTTTAAAGTGCTTTCTACCTCTGTGGAAAAAGATCATAACAGAAAGAGCCACATTGTGGTAGGCAGGCAGGTAAAAAGTCATTTTTTCTGGAAAAGGAACCGAAGACATCTTTTTTAAAGTTTCACTTTTTCTTTTCCCCTTTTTAGAAGTCACTTTTAAACACACTAAGAACATTCTGCCTGCCTCCTCTTTTCTTTTTTAAAATTCAGCACTAACTCTTTGGCACTGGGGAAGCTTTCATAACAGGCAGGAATGCTTTTATCTGTCTGCACTGACCTCCTGCCACCTTTCTTGGGCGTGCCCGACAGGGACGTCCACACGGACACACCAGAGCCCGCGCTCACCAGCAAGCGGGCCAATGCCGGCACTACGGCTACGGTGACTGTTGCAGCGGCCAAGACAGGTCTCCCTGCCTCCAGTTTCGGCTTCTTCTAACTCATTCCTCACACTGGAAACAGGTGGCCTTCCTCCAGCTCTAGTTCAATCACCTGCCATCTCTTAATTCTCTCTTCCCTAAGTTTCCTGTTTAGAAGTTAAATTCTTGATCTGGCAATCATGGCCCATGCCCACCTGCCCCATTGCCTCTCATCAGCATCAGACTTGCTGTCTCCCCTCTTCTATCCCTAAACACACAGCTCCCCTCAAGTTCCGACCTACTGTGTCTGTTCTTTCCAGACAATGTTCTTCCTTTACTTCCTTTGTCACTATCATCAGCTGAAGCCTCTTCCTGCATCTTCCAACCTCAATACCACATGCTTAGTTCAGTCTTTGCGGAGCACTTTGTCAAAAATTCTCCCTCCCCCTTCTCTAACCTTAGGTTTGTGTGTACCACCATTGCAGGACTTTTACCATGTGCTGCCTGACGTCATATGTACTTGTGAGCCAGTTGTATCTTGCATTAGTCTGTAAGCTCTTTAAGGATGAGGGATATGGGGTACTTTCATAGAAAACTCCAGATTTCATGCTATCCCAGTTCTTAACTAAAATCAAAATGTTGTTATAGAATTAAATTATTTTCCCATGATTTTTAAGACAATAGAATAACATGAACATTTACTGCAGAAGCAGATGTGTTACCACCTGCCAATCATCTCCAGCTTCATATGAGAGGCGATGCAAAATGACTCAACTTTAAACGTGCCACGTGGCACTTCTCTCTGGATAGACTAGTGAATGCCTCCTGAGAGATCAGGGAAGATGAGTAGAAGATTTTCACAGTATGGTAGGCTAAATAATTAGCTCTGAAGATACTCAAGACCTAATCCCTGACATTTGTGAATGTTACCTTATATGGCAAAAGCAACTTGCAGATGTGATTAAGATAAGGATGTTGAGGTGGGGAAATGATTCTGCTTTATCCAGATGGGTCCTAACTATAATCACAGGTGTCCTTATAAGATGAATAGAGAGGGAGACTTGACTACAGAAAAGGAGAAGGCATTCTGAGGACAGAAGCAGAGATTAGAGTGATGAACTCTGAAGATGAAAGAAGGGGCCACAAGCCAAGGAATACAAGCAGCCCCTGGGAATTGAAAAGCCCTAAAGCCTTCTGAAAGAACTAGCCCTACCTGTACCTTGACTTTAACCCAGTGACACTGGTTTTAGACTTCTGATCTTCACAATTGTAAGAAAATAAATTTGTGTTGTTTTAAGCCACTAAGTGTGTAGTAGCTTGTTACAGAAGCCACAGAAAACTAATGCACATGGTAAGTGAGTATTTAGCATTTCTGGGCACCACACTATAACACAATAGTTCTCAAAGTGAGGTCTCTGGATCAGCACTGCCATCATCACTACCCTGGTACTTGTTGGCAATGCAAATTCTAAGGCCTCATCCAGACCTACTGAATCAGAAGCTCTGGGAGAAAGCCCAGCCATCTCTGATTTACCAAGCTCTCCAGGTGATTCTCAGGCACATTCAAGTTTGAGAACTACTCCTGGAACATTTTCTTTTAGACCTTGGTGATCAACAGGATTTCCTGCATTTTAAAAGGATAAAATATTCTAATAGAATATCACTTCTTTGAAACAAAGGCTATGAGAAAAAAAATGTGAAAAACAGCAAGGACTTTCCAAATATACTCTAGCACACAAAAAATTTTTAAGTCTTAAAATAACATAGATTACCAATCGGAAATCTATGCTATCTATGCTTAAAGGTTTGAGCCTGCAACAGTCAAGTATTAGCACATTCAATGGCGTTAACTATTACATAAAATATTTTTTCATAGCAGGCAAAATAGAGTTAAAGTTATAGGAGCTACAAATTAGTACTTTTTCTGACAATGCCAATTTATTATTCAGAGGGAGTCCATTCTGTACTTTTATCAATTTCTTGGCCTAGAATTGCCAAATTGAGCACATGAGGATAAAAACTCCAATGTTATAGTAATTGCAATAAAAAAAAGTTCAAATGTATGTCAGGAGGAACTTATAAGAAGCAGAGAATAGCCCTGGCCAGTGTGGCTCAGTTGGTTGGGCATCATCCCGTGCACCAAAAAGTTGCCGGTTCGATTCCCAGTCAGGGCACATGCCCAAGTTGTGGCTTGATCCCTGGTAGGGGCCATGCAGAAGGCAGTGGACCAATGTTTCGCTCTGACATCAATGTTTCTCTCTCTCTCCCTTCTTTCCTCCCCCCTTCCCCTCCCTCTCCCTACCTCTCTCTCTAAAAATCAATTAATAATTTTTTAAAAAACATAATAGCATTTCCAACACGATACTTAAAAATGGCCATTAGGTACAACTTTTACATAATATTACCATACTTAAAAATGTCCATTAGGTACAACTTTTACATAATATTACCATACAATACCTACTTTTTAAAAAGCCAGTTTTCATAGCATGAACATTTATTTATTGAATGAATGAATGTCACATCTTGATAAGGGATTATCATAATTATCATAATAATCAACCAGTATCAAAAGCTAAACTATACTTTTAATTTCTATACTCTCATCTAGAGGGCTACATAAGTTACCTAAGTATCTATAGGACTGTGTTTTTCTTTATAGTAATCAGAATTTTATTATGTGGTAATCAATTATTTGGTCAACAGAATTTTGCCTGCCTTTGTTGACCACACTCCATGCTTATCAACACTTCTTGCACTACTTAGATGTCAATTAGAGGAGTCCATTCTCTGAGGTTAAAGGCCTGGTTAACAAGAAAAGTCAATTGGGAAATCATTTTCCTGTCTAGGATCTTGCAAATTAGATCAAGAGGACCCAAATCAAATTGTATCCACAGTATTCTAAATTTGTTTTTACATGGCTCTTTTTTCATAATTCACATGAAGTCAAGGTAATTGGCAAAGTACCACTTTATTAATTTCTTTACAGCTTCAACTGCTAGTTTAAGAAAAACAACTGAGGTGAGGGTGAGAGGAGCCATGATTAGGAACAAGGTGAAAGAACTATTTCTTGATTCATGCTTCATATACCCATGATGCGTGTGCGTGTGTGGGCATGCACACACACAGAGCATTGCAGTCTAGTTATTATCCACCTCTTTGTATTGAATAGCTGGAGCCAACTAATTTTTCTGCTTGTGATGAACACCATGTTCCTATTAAGAAACTCGGTGTTATGATATTTTATCTTTTATATTTAACCCCCTAATGAAGGATCTGCTATGAAGAGGAACACACATCCACAGAGGAGAGGCTGACAGCTCACAACAGGACTATTGCCTGGGAGAACAGATTATGTTTGCTTATGCTGTGGTGACTCATACCCCCTAGTATCCAAATCACTAGAGACAATTCCCAGAATATTACCAATGAATGGCCTTGAGCAAATGGGCCTTGAATCTATCCTGGACAGGAAGGGAAACTGGTTATACTCCACTCTGCAATTTTTATTATACCACGAGGACACCTTATACTGTAAAGAAGAGGGGATACCTGACCTTTCAATTTGGGGGCCTGAGAATCAGTTTGATGCTCTGATTACACTGCTAACACTGCAGTAATGGAATCCCTTACATATCCTGAAGCATCCTTCAGTCACCTCCTAGCAGTGAGACCCTGAGTATCAGTCACCACAGCTTTACTAACCATACTGCATGCATGGGTAACGCACACACACATATGCTCCTTTAAACATAAGACAAAAAATACTGGAAACATCTAGTCAACTACTCATAACTAATATTCTAAGGCAGTGATGGCGAACCTATGACACGCGTGTCAGCACTGACACGCGTAGTCATTTCTGATGACACGCGGCCACTGAGGCGGCCGCATGCTGAGGATAAAACATTTGCGAAATAATGTTTTTTCCTCAAAGTGACACACTACCCGAGTTATGCTCAGTTTTTTGGCAAAGTTTGACACACCAAGCTCAAAAGGTTGCCCATCACTGTTCTAAGGGTAGATCTGGTTGGATAGACTAATCATATAAGAGGATGTACTAATCATACAATTATATGTACTAATCACATAAAATGTACTAATCACTTAAGTTGGACCAGAATTCAAACTATCTATTAGTTCAGGGAAAGCATTAATTTAAAATTTTTTTTTTTTTTTTTTTTACTTTTAATGATTTCAGAGAGGAAGGAGAAGGAGAGAGAGACAGAAACAGCAATGATGAGAGAGAATCACTGACTGGCTGCCTCCTGCATGCTCCACACTGGGGATCGATCAAGCTGGCAACCCAGGCATGTGCCCTGACCGGGAATCAAACCATGACCTCCTGGTTCATAGGTCTAGGCTCAACCACTGAGCCAAGCTGGCTGGGCAAGAACCTTGTACTTGTACCATTTATAACAAAGTCTCATCTCATAAGTATTTATAGAGAAATTTTTAGTCCTCAGCCATATTATAATACTAGAGGGCCAATGCATGAAGATTCGTGCAATAGGCATTCCTTCCCCTGGCTGCCGGCACCGCTTTTCCTCTGGCACCCCGGACCCGGGCCACAGCGGAGCCAAGCCTGCAGCCTTCAGGCTTGGCTCTGGCCACAGGCGGAGCCTTCAGCCTTCAGTGGAGCCAAGCCTGCAGCCTTCAGGCTTGGCTCTGGCCACAGGTGGAGCCTTCAGTCTTCAGTCTTCGCTCTGCATCTGTGTATGCAAATTAACCCACCATCTTTGGCAGGTTAATTTGCATACTCACTCATGATTGGCTGGTGGGCATAGCGGAGGTACAGTCAATTTACATGTTTGTCTATTATTAGGTAAGATCCTTAAAGGCAGACCATGCCTTCCCTCTCCTCTCTGCCACTATGTTTTGGCATAGTATATGTTTAATACATGTTAACTAAATTGAATTAAATTCCTATGTTACTGATTCCCAAGGAAGGGAAGAACAGTGTTGGCTCAGAGATTCAGGCTGCCTTGCTAACAGTTTTATCCCTGATACTTAGCATGGTCCCTGTCATAGGGTAGGTGCTCCAGATACCAAATGAAAGAATGAATAGAGTTCAGTATCCCCCATCAGTAATAGACAGAAGCTCTTAGAAGAGGTATGAATGGAACACCCTTTAAATAATAGCTTTTGCTCCTCAAATGTCTTGTGCCCACATTTCCACTCAACAACATGCAGTGACTGCTTATATGGCAGCTACAGAATTATCAGAAACCATTATCAGGTTTTATTATTTTTAATTGAAATATAACCTGCATATAATAAAGTGCACAAATCTAAGTGCACAGGAATATGATGCATGTCTATATGTGTATATACCTACATTGCATGTCTACATATGTATACTGTATGTCACTAGCACCCAGATCAAGAGCTAGATTTTCATTCAGCACTCTAGTAGGCTTTCTCCTGCCTACCCCCTCACCTTATAGAACTACCTCTAGCACTATAAATTAATTTTGCCTGAAAAAATGATTTTATCCTTTTCGTTGTTCACTACCTTATGGAAGCCTGAATTCCTTAAGAACAAAAGAGCCATCTTCTCTCAGTGCTGGAACAGTCATTCCAAGGAGACTGGTATTACCAGGCTTTGCACACAAAAATCCTAAACAATGACAGCAATGGCCTCTAGCAGCAGGCCTATTCTCGTGTGCATTAATAAAGGAGAAGGGGGCAAAACAAAAAAAGACGAAACCATTTGTCCCACCTTCCACCTGAATCTAGCTGACCCAGTATCCAAAAGCTCTCTGAACTAGTTTCTTGAAGCTACACGTGGAGCCATAATCAGAGCATGAGCTGGTCAGGTGGGAATGCCCACTGCTCCACTCCACACCAACTAGAAGTCTTAAGTCCTCCTGCCCCACTCCAAACACACACAGACAAGACTGGACCTTTCCTGAAGGGACAGAACACCAATTTCAAAAAGAGAAGTAGAACATCTCACTAATTTCTCCAGAAAGCTGTTGTTTTTAAGCAAAGATCATCTGGTTGGTTTCATTATTGTTGATAAGGAAAATGTTTAATGATGATGACCATTGTTTGTGAAAATCATTCATTAACTCACAGACTTTATTAAAACAAAACTTAATGAGAATAGTGCTTTCCTTGTTGAATTCAGAAAAGGAATTTCCTTCAGGTGTCAGATGATGATTCAGCTAATGCAGGTACAGATTTTGATATATGGATCAATTATTTCATGTCAAATTACCTGAACTCTTCTGCGAGTGACTAGATTCTATTCCCCATGGAAATGGGAGAAGAATACCAATGCAATTCAGTTCTCAGGCGCTGGCCTGAGCCAAAGGAAGCCTGTAGCACTAGTTTTGTTACAGCAGATAAATGAGGAGCAATGTTTTCATTGTCAAGTTCAGCTCTAAACTTTTGAGACATATAAGTTTATGCCTTTAGGGGGCTGTCTAATAATGAATGTCATATTTAAATCAGTGTTATTTTAGTAGCCTATGAAATATAGTTATTTTTATTTCTAGAGTTTCTACAAAGTTGATATTTTATTAAGTGAGCTGAAAAGATAAGACTCATGGTTTGACCAAGCATCAAATCCACAAACCCTTGTATAAATAATTACATAGAGCAAGTATCACTCAGTAAGGCAGCAGTCTCCACCAGGACTTGCAAGTTGACACAAGTACCTTTCCTCCCACAAAAATCCATTTCAGCTTCATGAACTCCTGTAAATCCTAAAATCCTTCTACTTCACCATCTGGAGAAAGCCGTTGGTGTGAATGTCATTCGTTCAAGCCAGAACACAAAGCGAAGACAACCTGGGTAAGAGGCTTCTCAGTGCTTTTTAGAGAACATTTTACACAACCAAAATTAAACTATTACATTTCATTAAATGAAACACTGTAAGGTATAACCTCAGTTGATGGAAGGTTTTACCATCTGAACAAGTTTTCATTTATCCCAGACAATGAATAGTTTCAGCTAAAACACATTCCCTGAAATGTAGAAAATACTGAGGTGTCCAAATCAGCTTCTTACTGTGAAGAGTATATTAATGGTTTGCTAGTCACACTGTAGGAAGTAAATATGTATACAGAAGAAGAAGAAAATTGTGTTGCATAATTACATTGGGTTGCATAACAAGGGACATTTATACCCAGTCTGAAAACTAGCAGATAGTTTCTGATGAGATACAAAAATACTATGAATGCAGCAAGCCACAGATTCTTGGCTTGGTCAATGTGACTTCATTTGAAAGTAGATAAATAAGCAAGTTGGGTGTTTAATTTAGGCCTTTTGAATATCATCACTAAGTTTAACTCTGTAGTCTTAAAATAAATATAGTTATAAGACAGAGCCTTTGCTTTTTCTTGTTACCTGGTCAACCCTGATCAGTCCAGTAGATCTACTGAGTCAGTAATGAAGCCTCGATACAAGTAGGCCATTTGCCCAAAATATATGGATTTAAATCTCAGCCTCCCACTGACTAGTTCTATGACTTTGGGCAAATTACTGATCCTTTGTTCACCTTGGTTTCTTCATTAATAAGGAGTTACATTAAGCAGCCCATGAGAAATGAATACCAAGTGATCAACATAATGCCTGGCCTATAGTGAGTGCTCAGTACCAGATAGCTATCACCATTATAATTATTATCAGTGTTTCAAAATTTCATCCCAGCTATGCATTAAGTCAATCGTGTTTCCAAGTCATTATCTCAATCCCAAAGAGGTGGGACTCATTGGAAGAAAAGTTTTTTAAATGCTATATGGAATAAAGAATTCCAAGTTTATTATCTAACATAGGCCATGTAAACCTGCTATGGAAATAGAGCTTGAATCTTACCAGAATCCCCACAGAGACTCAAAAAAGCTCATTAGAAAGCATATGCTGTTCCAGGGCATTCTGAGCAATACTATGATCAGTAAAGGGAACCCCTGAGAGGAAATTCAGAGATTAGGGTAGTGAAAACCAGACAAAATTGAACAGTAGGACTTATCTGACAAAACTTCTGTGTCTCTTTAGCCATATACACGAAATTTTTAAAAAATATATTTTTATTGATTTCAGAGAGGAAGGGAGAGGGAGAGATAGAAACATCAACGACAAGAGAGAATCATTGATCGGCTGCCTCCTGCACACCCCCTACTGTGGATTGAACCCACAACCCTGGCATGTACCTTTGACTGGAATTGAACCTGGGACCCTCCAGTCTGCAGGCTGACACTGTATCCACTGAGTCAAAACAGCTAGGGCCATTTACTGGAATTTAACTTCCTTTTTAGAAGTTGCAACTGAAGCTCTTTCATAACCCAAGTATACTTAAATTTATGCATAGTCATTTCCGTTCTAATTCCTACATCTTAGGGTTAATTACTTAATAGAAGAGAAAGTAGTAAACAGATTTTTGAGAAAACAATTATCCACAGTTCTGCCTCTCTAAAAGGAATCTTTTCATATTTACCTATTACCTTCCATTTATCCAAATAACTGATTATCGCAGTAACATATACAAGTTTGTTGCTTATTTTCATGTAAAGTTATACTAAACATTTTATTAAGACTATAAATAATATAGTTACTTTATAGTTATTATTTTAAATGCTTGCATACTATTTTGTCATTTTGATAGTAATAATTTAAATAATTCTACCAATATTATACATTAAGAGTGTTTTAAGTTCTTTTTTGGATTTGTTATAATATGCATGTGTGTGTATATGTATATGCCCATATACATACTAGAGGCCCAGTGCACTAAATTCGTGTACTCTGGGGGTAAATTTGTGTACTCTGGGGGGAGGGGGTGGTCCCTCAGCCTGGCCTGTGCCCTCTCACAGTCCAGGACCCCTTGGCGGATATCCCTCTCGCTGTCTGGGGCTCTCGCAGTCTGGGACCCCTTGCTCCTTACCGCCTACCTGTAGCTGGGCAGCTCCTGCGTTGAGTGTCTGCTCCCTGGTAGTCAGTGTGCGTCATAGCAACCGGTTGTTCCGCCGTCCGACCGATTTGCATATTATGCTTTTATATATATACTAGAGGCCCAGTGCACGAAATCTGTGCATGGGGGGGTTCCCCTCAGCCCAGCCTACACCCTCTCCAATCTGGGACCCCTCGGGGGATGTCTTGACTGCCGGTTTAGGCCCAATCCCTCTCACAATCCTGGACCGCTGGCTCCTAATTGCTCACCTGCCTGCCTGCCTGGTCGCCCCTTACTGCCCCCCCTGCCAGCCTAGTCACCCCCAACTTCCCCCCTCTGCCAGCCTGGTCGCCCCACATGGCCTGCTTTTCAGTCGTCTGGTCGTCCCTCACTAACCCCCCTGCCAGCCTGGTCATAGGCAGCCCTCTTGTGAGGGTGTGAGGGTTAATTTGCATATTGCCTCTTTATTATATAGGATATATGTATATATATTTAAGTTGTAATAAATAACTTTACAATGTATTTTTTCAGTTCTGTACAATTCTTTTCTCAGAATAAATTCATAGGAGTTGAACTGCTGAGTCACAGTATATAAACATACTTATGGTTATTATTCTAAAAAACCATGTTGCTTTCTAAATAGGTTGTATCAGTTTACCATAATGATTAGCTATTCTTCACTGAATTATGGAGTATGAGTTTAGAAAATGTTATGTTAGTCCACATTGCTGATTTTGGAGATGCAGCAGTGAAATCCCAGAGAGATTAAATGACTTGCTTAAGGGCATAAAACTGATTAACGGCTTGGTCTTCTGAGGCCTTCTTAAGGGCCCTCCATGTATCCTTTCTGTCCTGCTCCTTGTTCTTGATCACTCCCCCTCCCCCATCAATGCATCCTCATCCCCGCAGTGGCAGTTCATTCTACTGCAGTGTGTGGTTTTCCTCATTTCCAGAACCAGCCTCACTGGCTCACTGTGGTCCCTCACAGACTCCACCTGGTCAGCGTTCTCCCCTCAGAGGTCTTGTCTGACTCCTTCAAGCTTCTAGGTTCTGACAACCCAACCTTCTCCCTACATGCCCCAGTCCTCAGAGAGGGAGCTTCTTCCTGACATTACATACTGCAGTAATATTTCAGTGCAGTGCTAATCAAAGTGTCACGTACACACAGTGCTAGTCCTTGAAATGTTAGCTACTGCTTCACCAGAATGTGAATTAACCTCCACTGAGCACACTGTGTCATTCAGCTGACTTTTCTTCATAGGTAGACTTTCTCAAAAAAAGAAGCAGTGAGCTGATTTACATTCAGGTCAAGCTCCTTATCACAGACTGTTATCGAACCGTCAGCAGATCAATTACTTAGACTGACACAGTCATGGTGGTTTCCCTATGGTTAATGATTCTGCATATTATAGTCACTCCTAAAAGAACTCCTGTGGTTTCTGTCTCCTGATGGAACACTGACTGATACAGAGGTTAGGTACATTTTGAGTAAATGCTATATTTTAATTACATACATGCATGTGTACAAAATGGACTGTGATATAAAATGCACCATGTAGTCAAAAAAGTTGGAAATACATTAGCCTAACATGTAGATTATAAGAAAAAATATTTACCTAAATCCCAGTTGCACATATATCTGCATTGCCTTCCTGTGACACAATATTTAAGAATATATATATATATATATATATATATATATATATATATATGTATATATATATATATACACACACACATATATTTAAAGAACTCCATCCAACACAAACTTCCATTTACCAATGAGAAGGAAGTTAATAGTAAATGAGAGGTGGCTTTCTCTATTTTTAAAAGCTTGATCTGTGGTTTCTTTTAGGACCTAGAAAAATGTGTTAATTTGTATGAACACACTGTGTGAATTTCAGACCACTTTAAGTAATCCTGGGTCTTCTTTTATAAAAGTACTTTTCTCTGCCAATCATATCAATAGGCAAATAATCACTTGTGTCCAGCAATTATGGGAAGAGACTATTGAGCAAGGCTTATCTTCAATTATTTAAAATTTCCTACTAATGTTGCAATAACTTTACTTAACAGTTCACTAACATGTCTGTGAGATCAATGCCTTCTAGAGTCTACTTCCATGACCAAAGTTAGTGCTATCAATACAGGGAGCTCTAAGCTAAGAAACTAAAGCAAAGACAAGATATAATATATGCACACCTGAGCAATATCATTTCATTATAAATGAGGCTCATTCCTTTATGTGTCAGCATGAAACTACAAAAACGTTTTGCTGATTTCATATAAATAGACACACATACTCTAGAAGGTATCTGAAAATGTGGGGGAATTAACCCTGAGACAGCTTGTATGGTTACCCAACTCATGTGGGAAGTCAGCCTGTGTATTGCTCCAAAGACACATTTACACATCAACTAGATAGAAGAACTATGACATAATGAAGATTAAGTCCACCCATAAGTCAAATGCAACAAAAAAAGTACAATAGATGAATAGTTATCTATGCTTCTAGGCATCCTATATATGAAAACAGAATTTCTAATATATAGGGTCTTATTTCATGACATATCCTTTGGCTTTGCTCAGATTAGCTGGAATATTTTTTTTTTTTTTAAAAAGCATACATGGCAATCATGGATGTGCTCTTGGATCTTGGACGGTTGGGATTATAATTAACCCATGCTATAAAATCCACAGCTACATTTGCATGAAGTCCATGCTGGACAGGAATACTAAAGGCAACCCCATTTCTGAAAGGCACAAGTCTCTTTTGATGGTCAACTGTGGCTCCAGGGCTCCCCAATGGCCTTACCCAGAAAGGCGTAGCAGACCTAGAGCTTCACCCAACCTTCTTCCCTTCCTTCCCTGTCTTCTGCACTCAGGGTCAGTCTCATATTGTAGTCGGAAAGCTCTTCTTATTAACTTCCCCCCTCCATATTTTCTCTCACGACATTCCCCCTAATCAAATTCTTACACATTTAATCTCTTCTTCATGTCTCCTTCTCAGAGGCCCAAGACTAAGACAGTACAAATGTTTACTTACATAACCCTACTTTATATGTATTAAAAAATTCTTAACTGCCTTATTCCTAAATACAAAAAAATATTTTAAAATGAAGGGCACTTAAGTCACTTATATTTATATGTTGAAATTCTACTAAAAACCCAGAGAAATATGTATACTAGTATTCTTCCTATAGGATTAAGCCAATTCAAGTTGGAAAAGTTAACAGCATTTGATAAAACTTTAGTATTTATCCTGAATATATTTCAACATGGAAGAGAAAACCGAAGATATTCTTACACTAGAGACTGATACCTAATGCCTCATCTATAAAATAAGGTATTTAGATCATATGTATAACTTTTATATCTACAGTTCTATGGTTTTCCAATTTTTATTAATTTATTTGTTTGCCTTTACTTTTTAGAATTCTCTGTCCATTACTGTGGGATCATGGTGCTTTGCGTTTGAGAAATATCTTTTTAACTGAATTATAGAATTTCAGAATAAAAAGCGTTCTTAAAGTTATTTAATCCACCCTAGAAAATGATATGTATCAGGCTCATTTGACCTAAAGGCAGAAGAAAATTGCCTAAAGGCTGTGCAAGCTGCCCAGTCAGGTTTCTGACAGCCCATGTAATAATCCATATTTTTGATGCCAGAAGTAAGAAGCAGCTGTGGTCTCTCACCTCTTAATATTGGTCCACTACCATGGTATTTTTTTTTTTAAACATTTAGGGTATTGTGAAAATTTTCATTACCTTCTTTTGATTTTTTCTGCTGCTGCCTGCATGGTGTAATTTTTCCCCTCAGGTTAGATGGACAAATATATTGTCCACTCCAAGAAAGTGAATAGAAATATATTTTCAATATCCATTAAAGTATTTAAAGTTCTATAATAGAAACAATGGGCTACAATTAGGTCAATTTTGCTAATTTAACCAAAGAAGAAAATCATTTGGAAATCATGCTGAGGTTAGGGCAGACTGGTGAAGGGGGAAAAATACTGGAATAAGAGAGAGCAGTGTGCTTCATTTCAGTTTCATTTTAATAAATGAACTGTGTGACCTCGGGAGGCCACCCATCTCTCAGGGCTTCTGCTTCCTCAGCTGTGAAATAAGAGGGTTGGACAAGATGGCTTATGAAGTCCTCCATCGCTAGTTCAGTCACGTGGATTCTATGTGCACTTTTCTATTATTAAAGTAAACAATACAGTTCATCCACAACTGACTGCATCTTAAAGAGTATTAAAGGAAGAAACCCAAAATACAAGTCATTCAACACGAAGAACAACATCTAGTTCTTTCTCTCATTTTTAAACATTTTAGGGACCATTTGAAAGGGAACTGTATAGTTTGAGGAAAAACAATTTTCAAAACAATGTTCTATTGACAGGCCCTCTTCCAGCCTTCTACAGAACCACTGAGGACTTGATGATTAAAAGTCTTCTTGTCCCATTTAGTTTGTTTAGGAACAGAGTGAAGTGTCAAAGTGTTTCCTGTTCTGATGACAAATGGTAGGCTGGCTATATGAGGGCTATAATAGACCATGTCCTGCAGATCTGGGGGAAAGGGCAGAAAAAGGGCTCTTGGCTCTAAGAATTTTCCCTTGCTCTCCATCAAAGCCCTTCACCAACAGAATCCAACATGAATTCCAAACCTTGACCTCAGCTAGTAAGGCGGCGTTCTCATGAAGCCCAGCTCTGCCATGTCAGCTAAAATTTCACGCAAAGCTACTTCCTCTCCAAAGGTAATAAACTTGTAAGCATAAAAGCTCTACAGCCATTCTTTCCATTTTTTCACTAAATAAGTAAGTTTGAAAAACAGAACAGAAGGGTTCCAAAATAAGCAGTTTCCACCATATTTATTTATCCAAGTTGAGAATTTCTTCATGCTCAGACATCCTTTTAAATCTATTCAAATGGCCTCTGGGGCATGTGATCTTATTAAGTGAAAAATAAGTGCAGTTGCTAAAGGAAAAGACAGCAAGTAAAAAGAATATTTCCTTTAGGAAAACATGATATTGAAAAACAGCCACTCTTTAGAATAGAATTTGCCACAGGCAGACAATATCTTATAACTTAGACGTTTAAAATAAAAATGTATTTGCAATTTCCACATCAATATTTACATGAAAATTTACTAGTAAGGCATACCACTTGGCACAATGCCCCATTTTGGAAAAAAAATGTTTAATTAAATAAACATAACTTTGATATAACTATAAAGGTTAATAATATAAAATATTTTAAAAATAATTCCCCATTTTCTGCAAAAAAAAATCACTATTGTTTATATGTGCATGACTATAAGAAGATGAATCTTCAGGAGTCTTGACTTTAATAAGCAGCCTAAGTGTTCATAGTGACATTAAGCATCGACATAACCAAGAAGACTATGGCAGCCTCAGGAAATTGCTTTCAAAGATGCAGGAATTGCAAAGCTGCAGGGGAAACAATCTATGAAAGGAACTGAATTTTCCACCAGCAGTCGATGTTACCCTGTTAATAACTATAAAGACATTAAAATATAATTTCTTTTGGTGAAGACTACAATGATAATGTACATAACTGATTTTTTTTCAAGTTGTGTGATGTGCAAACTAACTTCTTTCAAGCCTCAGATGGATTTTTATAAGGCTCTGAAGCCCACAAGTAATAAATAACCAACTAGAGTGGTTAGAGGACTTAGCAACACCTTTTCACCGGAAAAACAAATTATTTACGAAAGTATGTTAGGAATCTGCCTAAAAATTACTTACTATAAAGAATCAACTGCAAATATTTTTCTAAGTCAAAGAAAAATATACAAGCAATTCGTAGGGAGCCTGTTATGATTGTTTAAAATATTACAACTGTCATACAGAAAAAAAAACAAAAACAGAAAAAACCGAGATCTAAGCTTACAGTTACATAAGAATTATGTAAAGTAACTTAGCAGATCGTACCTTTTTCAGGAACCGGACTCCATAGGTAAATACGTAAAGGTAAAATGAAAATCTCCACCTGTAGAAGGTTAAAAAAATTCTATGACATTCAGTTTTTATATTTCACAGCATTTACTGATATACATGAGTGAAAAAATCCATGAAATTTGCTACCCACCACCTCCACCCCTGCCCCAAACCGAGATTAAACTTAATGAGCAATTTCAATGCTAGCTGAACACATACACTCATGTGCATAGCTTACTGCAAATGTTTTAAATATTAGTAATTATATTCACAACTGAAATTTCCTTGCCCATTTGCTCATCGTCTTTTCGTCTTTTTCCCCCATGTGAATGTCCTCTTGTTAATCGTCCATGAAGGGATACATTTCAACAATATGAAGCTACATAAGATATTTTTGAATTCTGATTCAGATATTAACTTGCCTTAACTGAAGCTCACATGAGACTACACTCTTACGCTAGTACTCAATTCCCAATTTTATTTCGTATGTTTTCTGAGTGTGAATAGCTTATCCTTAAAAGCTGGCTAGATTTCATTAAATAGCATTCCTTAGGTTATGTTATTAATGCTGTTAAAGGTACTTCAAGTTATAACTTGTAAATTAACTCAAAGGAGAAAGTTACTAGTCAACTTCAATTTGTCAGGAGGCAAATTGCTTTTTGTGTTTGCAAACTGTGTAAACATTTCAAATAAGGTGAAAAGGAAAAGGTTATTTTAGGAGGTGGTTCAAGTTATAGACAAAATTTTCTGGAAGAAATGACAGCTACCTTAAAGTAAGAGACAGTAAGACCCAACTGAAGACACAAGTGTCCCTCAGAGTTTTGTTCCTGGGTTGAGTGACTCTCCAAACATTCTGAAATTAAGGTCAGAACTTACACTTAGAGAAGAGCTTAGAACTTCAGGGATGGCTTCAAGGGCATGTAATTGTACAAGTCACATAGAGTCCTGTGCTTGGTTTAATGCTTTGTTGTCACTATCTTGAAATTCTTAATCACCGTTGAACAAGGGGTCCCATTTTATTTTGCATTGGGCCCTGCAAATTATGTAGCTGCTTCTGGTTAAGACACATAGAGTCTCCATACTTTGGACAGATCTATTAATATCCCTTGACTTCAGTTCTATCTCTATAATGGGAGAGTAGGTTTATATTATACTGCTTTTGATGTTATACTGGTGGCCCAAGGATTTGATAGCAGAAATAATCCCCACTTCTCTCTAGTCTCTCTCAATCCCTTTATATTAATCCAACCTATTTCATGAATTTGCAGGTCACTTTTCTGGCCCCTGAAGGCAACTGAATTTGCAACTCCTTGATAAAATAATTTATAACAGCTGCTTCAAACTCTAAGACTTATTAATAGGCAGTGACAAGGCAGTTTTTATGTAAAATTAAAAATTTATGGAAATCACTGGAATTCTTACAATAACTTATGTATCTACATTTTTATTTCATCGCAAAAAATGACCCATTTTTCATAATGCATAGTTTCTATTACAGAAACACAGATGCCTTCATCATTTGAATAACAACTTGTGATGAATATTTACAAGGAAAAGTTTATTTGCATAAAATGTCTGCAGAAAGCAAAATTTTCGAGCATTTTGCCACATGCAGAAAGTAGTTTTTAAAAATTGTGTAGTTTCACACAAGTTAAAGTTTTAAATGGTGTCTAGCTACCCAGGCCCCAAAAGCCTCTCCCAAACTCCCACAAAAGTATCTAACCACAAAAAGGAGGGAATAACCTTTGACCTATTCCAAAAATCAGAGAAAAAACATTTACAGCAGAAAAAAAGAATAAATTAGATTTTAAAAATGTAATAAAAGGCAACAAAAAACAAGCTATGAATCTTGAAGGGGGAAGGAAAATCTCCCTTTCTCCACTTTCTGCCATCTTATACAAAAATACAAAAATATGTATCATTCAGAAACCTAGTCAGCTCTCTGTCCTGAATGATGCTTTGTGAGGAAGCAGGAGACTCCCCCCATCCCATCAAGTAGTGACTGCTACTTTCAAACAATGAGTGTGAAGAAAGTGAAGTACTTAGTATCCTGCAAAAAAACAGAATTATGGACAAGATGATATGGTGGCATTGCATTCTGGGTATTAGAGTCTTATATAATCCATATACAGGGTAACAGAGAACAAGGCATTGGAGATAGTTGCTTTAGATAAAACTCTTCTAGTTTATCAAGAATGTAGCAGAGTCTATAACCTGCTACAGATCTAAGAAAGGGACTATTACTGGTGAATAGAGGACAGAGAGTGAGGCCAAGAGCAAGCCAGGCACCCTTTCTGAGAGCAGGTCTAGGTGGATATTCCCAAATGAAGGAATAATGAAAATAATAGATCAATATCAGGATAGGTCTATTAAGAAGTATTGCATAAGTAAGTATGGAAAGAAAAGAGCATGCTAAAGATTCGAAGAACTGTCTCCTAAAAATGACTTCTTAGATGAATTAGAAGTAAATTTTTAAAAAGTATTTGGCATTGTTAATATGATACAAGAAAAGATGTCCCTGAAAAATGAAATCGGAAAACCATAAATCAATAAGGACTGATGGTTAAGATAAAAAGAGATTGCAGGTGAAATAAAGAAACTGAAAATGAAGAGACAGAATTTTTACCCACTTGGGTGGGGGGAAGTAGATACATACTATGTAAATTAAATCATTGATGTAAAAGATAAACACCCACATAAGGCCGGTAGTAAAGAACCAATAGGTGAAAGAACATCAATAGGTGAAGGATCAGAAAAACCTGTCTAATGACAGTTGTTTATGAGAAAACACAAGTGAAGACCTGAAATAGAAGTAATAATCAGTGACACAATTTTAAAAAACTAAACTGAAAAAAAAAGACTAAATTGTATTCCAAACAATATACAATTCAAAGCCACATTCTGACAAAAATTTTGAGTCCTATAATTAAAATTAAATAAGAGTCCTTTAGTATTCAGTCATGAAAACAAAACAAGTCAACACACAAATCAAATGAAAATAAGTCATCATGAATGGAACAAATGTCCAGTTGCTCTTAAATTTCTCCTGTGTATTACTAAACTACAGAAGAAAGAGAATACTCACTCAAAGAAAGCTATTGTCAACCAAACTGTCTTTCACTTGTAAAGGAAAATGAAAAATAGTCTTCCATATTTAAAGGCTCTGAAAACTCATTACTCATTAACCTTTCCTTAAAAATCTTAGACCAATTCCAAGCCACTAAGATACAAATAAAAATTAAGAATTCAAAAAATATAACTTTAGGATAAAAGGATCAGGGACTATGGTTAGCAACATAAATAATTGCCCTATATTTCATTGTCAAATTAAATACTATTGTTCTTAAGGAATAATTTAATATAAAATATGTAACAACAACAATGAAGAAATGAATCCTCACATATTAATGAAAACAGGGGATGAAGAAAGGAACCACTAAATTTATTATTTTACAGGGAAATTTTGAAAGACATCATTGCTATGATGACAAAAAATATAGTTAAAGAATGTTCCTTTATCCATGGATTATGCATGTATGCATACAAATTCTTTGGTTGATCTCTTTCCACCCACCCCCACCTTCCCTCTCAGATTCGACACTCTGTTCCATGCTTCTATGTCTCTGGATCTATTTTGTTCATCAGTTTATTAGATTCCACACAGGAGTGAGATCATGTGACACTTGTCTTTCTCTGACTGGCTTATTTCTCTTAGCATAATACTCTCCAGGTCCCTTCATGCTGTCTCAAAGGGTAAGTGATCACAGACCATAGGGTGGTGAAGGCCTGGGGTTGGGGGGCACGGGCGGGCTAGAAGAGGTCAAAGTGGTAAAATGGGGGACATATGTAATACTTTCAACAATATAGCTTTAAAAAAAAAGAATGTTCCTTTAAAAATGTAAAGATGACTCCTGGTTAAAGATGCCAATTGAATGCATGCATTTACTTCTGTGCCCCTAAGAATGTAGCACTAAGCAGTCAGAAGAGGGATTCTGTTAAGAAAGCATCCTATATAATAAAAGGGTAATGTGCAAATCAACCAAATGGCAGAACGACCAGTCGCTATCATGCACACTGACCACTAGGGGGCAGATGCTCAAAGCAGGAGCTGCCCCCAGCACGCAGGCCCCAATCACCCCATGGGGAATGGGGAACCAGGGGGTGAGTGGCGGCGGAGGTGGGCAGCGCCAGGTCAGGGCCCCCACCCTGCCAGTCTCCCCACACACAGAGGGCAACTGGTGGCAACAGCCAACCTTTCGGTCCTTCACCCTAGCTGGCAGGCTCCCATGACCCGATGGTGAGCAAGGACCTGGGGGTGGGTGGTGGCGGGGGGGCGGGGCCAGCTGCCAGCAGCTGGGGAAGATGGCCCTGATCGCAGGTCAGGCCTAGGGACCGTACCCATGCACGAATTTCGTGCATCGGGCCTCTAGTAAACTCATAAGGACACAGAAAACAGGAATGGGAACAACCACCCGATTCTGGAGCCTAGGAAGCAGAAGATCCTTGTCAGTCTGATTAGCAGAAGGAGCAGCTGGATCCTGAGCTGTTGGTGGAGGTTTATCGCTTTATTTTGTTCATTAGATCCCACATGAGTGAGAAAGCACCATGCAATCCCAGGAAGACTCCAGAGGAGGAACGGACTCTGCAAGGGAGGAACCTCCACTGCAGTGATTTTCAACCTTTTTCATCTCATGGCACATATAAACTAATCACTACAAGTCTGTGGCACACCCAAAAATGTATTTCTTGCCAATCTGACCGAAAAAATAGGTATAATTTTGATTCATTCACACTGCACAGCTATTGTTATGTTGGCTGTTGTCATTTTTTAATTTGACAATCTAAGGGAAAAGGTCAGTGCCCCTAACTAACTAAACAGTCAGGTACTATATGATTTAAAAATTCCTATGGCACAACAGTATGTTACCTACAGCACACCAGCTGAAAATTGCCGCTCCATTGGAAACAGAGACCGAGGGATTAGTTCGCCCAAGGCCACACTGTTGCTAGTTGGCAAAACCAGGACACAAGCATAGCATAGCACTGAATCTAATGCCTACTCTCAGATCCCACAGAAGTAAAGTGCACCTTGGACTTAGAGAAGTCAGTGTGTTCCACTGCATTTGTTTGGACATGGAAACCTTTACTATCCATCCAACCTGAGAAATTAAATAAAAGGTAGTAAAAACTCCCACCCACAGAATTTGGTTTATTGTCCTTACACAACAAGGCTGAAACAGCTCTTTGTGTAAATCAAGACCCATAAAATGTGCCATAAAAAAAGCAGGAAATCAGAGAGCTGAGGTCTTACGTCTTGTGGCTAGATGTCACCCAAATTGTACAGGGACCCCCGATTTCTAAATAAAGTGGCAGCAAGGGGAAAACATCCAGAGTGACCCCTGAACTCAACTCAGAAAACATTCTAGAGAGAGCAGGGCGAGCACATGGGCCATTTTACTGACATTTCTGGAGTGTCTTCTGTGCTATTCTAAGCACTACAAATAGGAAATCATTTAGTGCAACTGTTCCAACACAACAAGGTCGGCACTATTGTCATTATCGCTTTTTGTTGTTGTTCAGATGAGAAAACAAATGCAGAGCAGTTTACCAATTTGATACATGTCACCTAGGTAGCCAGGCGAGCGAGAGCCAGGACTGGAAACTAGGCAGTTTGGTTCCAGTATCCTGGCTCTCCACCATGAGGCTATGTTGCCTCTTCCTGATTTGATACACCTGAAAATTAAAGACAATGCACTCAGCTAAAATGGTGTTTCTAATCGAGGAAACATTCATGGGCACTACCTACTAAGGGTCTCTTTCCTGTTGCATGGAAACTGGCTGCTTGCAAAACTGGACATAGGAAGGACTGCACTGGTTCTTTTTCTCAATACCAGGGCAGTTGGAACCATACTGCGCTTGTCAACTAAAGTCAACAGTAATTACCCAGGGGGCCCTTCTCTGTCTTAGCCACTCATCCTCTGTACCTGCTAAAACACTACTTCTCCCTCGGGATTTATGACAAATGCTAGTTATTCCATGAAGTCACCTTGTCTAAATGTTGCCACATGAAAATCATTGCTATTCTCTGATGATGTGTTCCTTACCTCTTTATCTCATATTTTTAAAATCTCATCTTTGATTACAGGCACAGACTTCTGACTTGGGTTGCAAACAGTGTGTGTGTGTGTGTGTGTGTGTGTGTGTGTGTGTGTGTGTGTGACATAGATCCTAAATTGACACCTGAATTTTTACTAAAGGTATGAGTGCTCCCTTCATTTATTTAATTTTAAGCAAAATAGTACATAACATAATTTTACCAACTATTCTGTACAAAACATGCATAAGAAATGAAAAATTCTTTTAGAAACTCTGACATATAATCTAAATTCCCAGGATAGCTTTTAAACTTCCATTAGATTAGGAGTCCAATGAAATACTCTAACTAGGGGAAAATGTGTTACTCATCCATGCACGGAATATACAGACTTGAATTTCAGTCTCAAAGTAAACATTTCCTGAACTATTTCTATCTCCATCAATAATTAACTCTGTGATTCCAAACAGTTTTCCTCATTTGCTGAAGGCTCGGGTGTTTCTCTGTTTGAGAAGCAACAGACATCAAAGCAAAGTTGCTGAGGTTGGAGCTAAGTCAAACCTGTTCACTGTTCATTCTCAGGCTAACTGTGAACTTCATTTGAGCCGAACAGTCTTCACTAAATCACTGATTTAAAAAATTGACTAAGTACTTATGTAGAGTTTGGTAATATGCAAAACAATGCTATATCTCATGAATACAAACATACACATATATAGATACATGTAGCATAAAAATAAAAAAGGAAATATAACCCCCAAATTCAGGATAGAGATTACCTCTAGAAGACAGAAGAGACCGAGAAGGGGTATTCAGGAAGTTTCAACTGGTTTGGTAATATTTTAGTCCTTTAAAACAGGATAAGATAGAGCTGAGTGTGTCTTTGTTATATTAGTCCCTGCATTTAAAATTGTATTATAAAAGATAGTGTGAATAAAAAATATGCTCACTAAAAACACATTAAGTGGCTATGTCTTTCCCTTCTCTCACATCTAGAAACCATGAACGACTTGTTCTTTATGCCATCGACCTAAAGCATCCCTTTCTAAGTATCATAATTAATTTTATTCTTTTCCTATCATTACATTCATGCATCTAAGGCTAAATTGCCTTTGGAAGTGTTTCAGATATCATATGCATTTTATACTTAGTTCTAATCTATTGTGCTCAGCTTCTTCAATTTAACTACTTCAAATTAACTACTTTAATTTGGATATGGTGTCTTTTTATGCTTTGTCCATGTATTGATTCCTTCTTTAATTCTTTATTGAGATCCATCCTATTCTCTCCTTGTCAAGCACCCACCCAGCCAGGTAGAATTCAGCATCACCGGTATCTGTCCTTCTCGTCAGTCTATCCAACACCAGCCCTAGTCTCCCGATAGTCTACTCAAAATACATCTGCTCAAAAGCAAGGTCCACAAATTATACTTCTGTTAGGTCATTCTGCCTATAAACTACCTCACTGCTCTCTGAAGTCCCCTGAATATAGACTAAGCTTATGATTGTGAGCTTCAAGTCCATTTACACTCAAGTTGTAGAAATCAGAAAAAAATAAGGGGCCCTTTTTTCAATTAGGTAAGGGAAAAGGAAAATAAAACCAAAATTTCTTTTCTGTTGCCAAAAATAAATTTAGTGAATATGACTCTGGAGCCTGCATCTGCAGATGTCCCAATTCTTAAGTGTGTGGTTGAGGCAAAAGCAGCCAAATATTTATTATCATTTAGGTCAAAAGAATGTTACATGTCCCCTGAACATCAAGTGCTTTCCTAGTCTCTATGTAATTTGTTTTTTCTTATCTGAAAGCAGACTGAAGACAAAGAGTTATTTGTTCAGCATGATGCTGTGATTGCATGGGAATCAGGAAACAAGGATCTCACAGTACTTAAGTTTTCAAAAATGTATGTACTTTTGAGTTTAAGACAGAAATTAATCTCTCCCTTTCTGCTGTCCTGTTTGGTGTCAGTTTTCTGCCACGGGTTCCATTCTGTATCTCATAACTGGACGTGAGACTGAGTAGCAAACCTTGTACAGAGATATGGGTGCAGACCTTCACTTTTCCCTACATCCTGCCTATCTATAATAATAAAAGCATAATATGCTAATTAGACTGGACAGCCAAACGACCTTCTAGATGTCATTCCGGACGTCCTTCCAGATGAAGCTGCGGCAGGGGCAAGGCAGAGGCGGTTAGGGGCGATTAGGCAGGCAGGCGAGTGGTTAGAGGTGATCAATCAGGCAGGTGAGTAGTTAGGGGCGAATCAGGCAGGCAGGCAGAGTGGTTAGGGGCAATCAGGCAGGCAGGCAGGCAGGCAGGCAGGTAAGCAGTTAGGAACCAGCAGTCCCAGATTGCGAGAGGGATGTCCGACAACCAGCAGTTGGACATCCCCCAAGGGGTCCCGGATTGCGAGAGGGTGCAGGTCGGGCTGAGGGACCCCTCCCCCCGTGCATGAATTTCGTGCACCAGGCCTCTAGTGACTAGTATAAAATTTCTTGAGTTTCCTCATCTGAAAATGGGGACCAAGCATACCAGTCTCATAATGCAAACATTTAAAATTATGTCTCGCCTCCTGGGCTATTTTTTCTAATCTTTTTTCCCAGCTATACCCACCCATCTCTTATCACGCCCCATCTCCTTCAGCCGGTTCACCACCATACTCTCCTCCTGGATTTTTCAGTTGTCTGTGTACACATAGATGTAAAAGCTTAGCTATGCGTATGTATGTATATATGTATGTACACACACATGTGTATACATATGTATATAAGTTAAATCCATAAATGCCAAGGGTCTTCCAACTGGAAACAAATATAGGTACATAGGTTTCTGCTCTAATAGCTACTATTTGGGAAGATGATGTTCTTACTCCTTCCTCTTACAAAGAAAGGGACATAATCAGACTGACAATTGTCATCATTGAGGGTTCCACCAGAAACCCACACTTTTTCATAAGAGAATAGCCATCTCATAAAATTGAATTCAGTTACAACACACACAGTGCAATTCTTGAAGGGCTGGAGGCATGTTGAGTTCATGCTGATTGAAAGAGCAATGCGTTTCCTACTTACCAGCTCTATTCATACTGCAGCACCTACTGCTCATGTTCTAAATAGCAAGGACCCACTTTTCACTACAAGCATGAGTACCCAATGAGACTGAGCTGCCCGCTTAGCTTTTACATTTTTCATTATATTTTTAAAATTTTTATAAGAGTTTATTTGAGACAAAATAATGACATGTGCCGGGGAACAAGATCTTAACTGCTCCTGAGCTGCCCACTTTATTTAATTAATTAATTAATTTATTTATTTAATATATTTTTATTGATTTCAGAGAGGAGGGCAGAGGGAGAGAGAGAGAAACATCAATGTTGAGAGGGTCTTTGATCGGCTGCCTCCTGCAAGCCCCACACTGGGGATTGAGCCCACAACCCGGGCATGTGCCCTGACCGTGAATCAGAACCTGACCTACTGGTTCACAGGTCGATGCTCAACCACTGAGCCACGCCAGCTGTGCTGAGCTGCCCACTTTAAAGTAGCATCATGATGTCTCATACCAGCCAGTATTACATACCAACTGTAAAGCTATACAGTAAGTCCTCACTTAACACTGTTGATAGGTTCTGCAACTTTAAGCAAAATGATGTATAATGAAACCAATTTTACCATAGGCTAATGGATATAAATAAGAGCTAAGTTTCATGTCATCATTATAACAAAACAATGATGAATGAAGTGATGTTATTTGAGGACCTGCTGTACTTAGAAAACAATAAGCAGCATGAAACAATGGGATAAGCGCAAGACTGCCAATCAGGAAGCAATGTGATCATCACCTGATGCTCTCAGGGTGATCTTGGGCGAGTTCAAGTCTCTCTTCTGAGGAAGCAATCAGACCTCTAAGGTCTCTTTAAACTCTTACACTTCAAGTCTAAGCCACACTTCCATCCTGCAATATTTGACAAACTGGCCATTCTTTTTTTGCTTGAATCCCAGCTACTTTGCTCTTTCCCTCTTTTGTCTCTCCTGCCTCTTGCACAGACACCCTTGCTCTTCTCTGATGTCAGTGATCACCAGGGTTCCATCCTCAGCCCCCTCAATCCCCATGCTCCCTCTAGGTGAACTCACCCACTCACTGTATGCTGTGTCTAACCTGCTTTCACAACCCTGGATACCCAAACGCAGGAGCTCTTCACCAACCCAGGCACTTTGGACTGAAAATCCAAAACCAAACATTTGTGACCTTTCTTCCAGAAATCCACTCTTTTTCTGCCTTCCATGTCTGTCAAGGACATTATTATCCACTCAGTTTCCTACCCTTGAGTCCTCCTCCTCTTTCAAACCCCTACCTCTAATCAGTCATCAAATCTCAGGTTCTACGTTGGGAATAGTCCTTTCACGTATTCCCTTTGCTCCATCCCATCAGCCTCTGCTCTAATCCAGCACATGTAGTTTTCATCTTTTTCTCAAAGAGTGGGCTGGGCTTTGCTGAGCTCCATGGACAGACATTTAAGCCAGGATAACAACTGATTAACTTAGTTATAAGAAAGAGAACAGCAACTCAGTCCAGAATATTTTCTTTGGCATGAATGAGAGTTTCTATTCCTATAGGCAAATCTATACAGAAATCCAGAGTATAATCAAGTGACTGATTGCAAAACATAGCAACAGAACAAGAAGAGGTGATCTTGAGATGGGCCTAAGGCACTTTCATCAAAGAACAAGTCTTACCATTCTGTAAGACAGAGCTTCTTTTCCCCAGTACTTTAATACACGCAGCCACACTATCTCTCAGAGGTCCTCTGCGATGGGGGACCTAGCGCATCTCTGTGCTCCCATCCTTTCCTTAACTGGGGGAAGCTAATCAAATGTTGCCCCAACCAAGCCTAGAATCAGCTTTAAGGCGACTTGACAAATCTCATTCCTGATCCAACATATGTTGATGATATGTTTTTGTTTTAACCTTAACTTAAGCCTCAGTTTGGAAATAATGAATACCTAGTTGTCTCCATGTACTGCCTACAAATATTATCACCCAGGTGTCACGGCTGCCTTCCATATCCTCAACTTATCACGATCTTTCTGAAGTCTTCTCTGGTCTCCACTTCCCAAGGCAGCAATGTTTGTCCCCATGAATATACTGTTCTAATATGGAGCTAATCTATATTCTAGTTATCTTTTATGTGACCAACAACCAGTTGGCTTTTTGGCACTGTATGATAAATCTGCGTCTTAGATCTACCCAGGACTAACACAGGGAGGCTGTGTTCACAGGGCCTGGGTGGGAACACTGTATTTACAGTTTCACTCCATCTGGGTGATTTGGGGCACTCCCTGTGCCTCTATCACCTCATCTATAAAGTGAAGATAATAACACCTACTTCAAAGGGTTGGAGTGAAGATTAAATGAAATGAAACCTATAAAGTGTACACAATAGCATTTCAACCCATGACAGGTGTTCAATAACTCAACTATCATTATTATTTTTTAAACCCTCACCCAAGGGTATGTTTTTATTGATTTACAGAGAGAGAAGAAGGCAGAGAGAAACATGGATGTGAGAAACATCAATGTAAGAGAGAAACATCCATCGGTTGCCTCCTGTATGCCCCTGGACCTGGAATCAAACCCACGACCTTTAGATCTACCCAGGACTAACATAGGAAGGCTGTGTACAGATGACACTCCAACCAACTGAGCCACCCGGCCAGGGCTATAATTACTACTTTTATATAGCAGGTATATGTCAGGCACTCAATACATGGTTTCTGAACTAGGTTTTATAATTAACTGTACGGGCAGTGCCCATGGTTGGAGAGACTATTAAACTACAGCATGACTCAAGGACAGCTATTTCATGTTAGATTTGAAGAAGATGCAAGTGTGGAGAAGGCCTTCATTCTGCTAAAGCGGTTAAGCAGTAGGTCATGTAAATGAGAGACTCTCTGTTGCTACTTATTAAATTCATGTGTCAGGATTTGGCTGACTTCTGATTTTTTCCCTTGTTTGCAGTTTTGAAGTTATTTAATATTTAATGCTACAAAGCCATTTGAGATTGCTACTACACTATATCTGCACATTGTACAAGGGGCTCTGAAGATGTCAAGAGATTTCGTAGAGCTGGGAAGTGAAAAGTACAGCCATGAATTTCCATGGCAATGTGGCTTACAAATTAGGGATGATACGTGAAGAAATCAACCACTGAGAACATTCCGGAAGAACAAAATGAGTTATGTTTATTCATGGGTTCTTAAACTCCTTTGCATTCAGATATTTGATAGCCACAAAATTAAGTATCTAATCTCCAAGGTCATCATCTAAAACCTTTAAACCCAAAGACTCTAAACAATGAGCTGAAAACTTAAGTCCTGTGGGGAACAGGCAGGAGGGGCAGACCAGGAGGTGGTCAGGCTTAGCTCTGAGTACTGGTTGGATGGCAACTGGCACTCAGTCTCCAGCTGGCAATGTGACAGGCAGTGCTGGGGGCTGTGGCCATTTCAATACCTCCATTGAAATAAGACCCAGTCAAATGTCAAGGAAGAATGCAAACTCAAACTCAGGTTTTTCCCATTTTTTCAGAGAAAGCCGGCAATTTGATATTTTAGATATTTTACATGAAATCTGATTTTTTAAAATAAATGTTGGCAATTAATTCAATTAAAAATAAACCATCATACGGGCCAAGCAAAATACTTCTTGCAGGCTGGATTTAACTGGGAGCCACTAGTTCACAATCTTTGATTTGAGCTTTTTACTTTTGTATGTGGCAGAGATGGGTGGGAGGTTTTATTCCTAATCTTACTCTCAAAGCTGCATGAACAAGCCAGGATGGAATTCTCTGCTTTCCCGAGGCATGGAATTCGCATGGGTAAAATTTCACCCTTATTGTCTAATGACCTAATGAACTCTTGCTCAGTTCTTGGAAACTGTCCACCCAACAAAAACGGATAGAAATCAAATCAAAGAAATTCTATTTGTAATTATGCGAGCAAACAGATGGCCATTCACTAAGGAAGATATATTGAGAATTTATTAAATGCCGAGACCTATTACTAGATGCTGGGGATATAAATATGAGTAAGTCATGGTCCTTTCCTTAAGGAGCTGATCTATGAAGCTGTTTCTTGCTGGGCTACTGCTGCGAACCTAAGGAAGCCTCATCTGTTCTAAGAAGTCATTCATCTTCTCTTGTCCACACTCCCAGCTTGTGACAATATCCGGACGGTAACCTCTTTGTCAACGTCATCAAGCCTGACTGTCACTAGGGAAAAGTGCCTGGAAAGCTCAGTCTCCTGACATCAGGTCTGGCGTTCTTGTTAAAGAGGAGATGGTGTCACCCCCTGTTCCTTCCCTGGGTGAGCTGCAGTGAGGGAGTGGTGGGGTGGAGATGCAGCGGGGAATCAGGCAGAACACAGACCTAAGAGAAATTCCCATTGGGCCCAGTAGTCTCCCCAATGTCCAAATCCTCTGAAGACTTTTGCAGTGAAATAGGGAAGAAGAAATGGACAGGGCATCAGTGGCTACAACACAAGGGAAAGGGACTATATTAAGAGTCTGGAAATCACTTCACTGTTAGTGGAATAGTGAAAGCAGAGCTCATGGGGACGGAAGCTGGCGTTGGCAGGGCCCATTCTTATACCTTTCAGAACCAGAAAAAAACTTGGGATAAAGAATTCTTGACATAAACATTTATCAGAATGTTTGAATATGTCAAGAATATAAGAGTAAGTCTATTCTTGCTGCAGCCAGGTGGCTCAGTTGGTTGGAGTATTGTCCTATACACTAAAGGTCACAGGTTCAATTTTCAGTGTCTTCTCTCTCTTTCTCTCTCTCCCTCCCTCCTTCCCTCCATCTCTCCCTCCCTCCCTCTCTCCCTTTCTCCCTCTCTCCTTTTCTGTCCCTAAAATCAATAAACATATCCTTGGGTGAGGATTTAAAAAAGAATAACTATATTCTTATATTTCCCTTTTCTTTCCAAATAAAAATATTAGTAAAGGTATATCAATGTTCACACTTTGAGAAACAATCAGAAATATTTATTACAAAATATTTATCACATTGTCAAAGTCTTGATCATAGGCTTTTTAAGTTTGAAAATGTGTAAAGAGCCGAAACCGGTTTGGCTCAGTGGATAGAGCGTCGGTCTGCGGACTGAAAGGTCCCAGGTTTGATTCCGGTCAAGGGCATATACATTGGTTGCCGGCACATCCCCAGTAGGGGGTGTGCAAGAGGCAGCTGGTCGATGTTTCTCTCTCATCGATGTTTCTAGCTCTCTGTCCCTCTCCTTTCCTCTCTGTAAAAAATCAATAAAATATATTAAAAAAAAAACAAAAGAAAATGTGTAAAGAAAGGAGGAAGGGCATGGGAAGTGGGAGGTGGGAATGTGTAGAGGCAAAAAGTAAGAAATTTAGAACTAGAGTCACTGTAGCAAATCATTCACTCAAAGCATCTCATAAATGATGGCATCTGATAATAAGAAAACAATTCAAATGATAAAAATAGCATGTATTTACAATTTTCCTGGAATATCGATACTATGTAATAGAGGAGCAGGGAACCAAACTCAAGTTGTCATCCAGGATGTCTGATACTAAAGCTGTGCCTATCACTTAACAATAACAACAAGAATAATAACTGCTAATGCTTACTGAGTCATTACCAACACATACACTTCTCAACACTTTACATGCTCTAATTCATGAATCCTCACAAGTAGATACTGTTATTACTCCCATTTTAGAGATGTGGAAGGAACTATGGAAAGATCAA
The DNA here is from genome assembly GCF_027574615.1 of Eptesicus fuscus. Classification (NCBI taxonomy): domain Eukaryota; kingdom Metazoa; phylum Chordata; class Mammalia; order Chiroptera; family Vespertilionidae; genus Eptesicus; species Eptesicus fuscus. Next base: position 46,089,973 of record NC_072483.1, on the reverse strand, counting down.
GCAACTTGCCTGAGCTCACCAATAGCAATACCACCCATCCGCTGGCTAATAGGGCCACCTAATTGCTTCCAGGGACTTTTATAGCTAGTTCTTATGTTCCATTTTCTCCTCTATATCCCCCCCCCCTTTTTTTTTTTACATCATAAAGGCTAGTCTTGAGAGGAAAACAAAAGTTTTAACCCTTTGCACTCGCTTGCTTTTTTCTCGATTCCTTTATTCTACTCGGGATTTAATTTTTTAAATACCCCAGATATTACAAAGTGCGGCAGTAGAATAAAAAACTGGAGTTTCTTTTCATGCAAACTTATTTATTTGGATTTTTTTATATTTCAAATTATTGATACATTCAAAGAGTAATTTTAATCTCAACATCCGAGTGCAAAAGGTTAAAGGAATGAGTGCTGGAGGAGGCAAAGAGAAGGAGAGAAATAAAAAAGGAGCAGTCCTATTCCTGGACCTGAAAGAGTGAAACCTTCAGACTATCCTCAGGACAAAACCAACCATCCAAGATAACTTCTTCTACTTGAAGTCACCCTTGATAGCCATACCCTAAATAGGAACTGTGAAGTAAACAGATATGGGCATTGGGTAAACATAGGGCTGGCTAGAGCTCTAGCACTAGTGCTCTGTGTAAGCATATAAAATGTTAAAACCTCCCAAAGGGGCGGCACTCTTACCAACCCAACCACTGATTTATTATTGCAGCAGCTCCCCAAGGTCCTATAAAACTCAGCTTGGGTAAAAAAAATAAAATAAATTGAAGAAAACTATTGGAAACTAATTCCATGTCAAGAATTCATAATTCATGTTTCAAGATTCATTGCCCTTCAAAAGACACTATTAAGAAAAGACACAAAGCCACAGACCGGAAGAGAATGTTTGTAAGTCATATATCTGATAAAGAATTTGCACCCATAATATATAAAGAATCCTTAAGTCTCAACAATAGAAGAGAAACCCATTAAAAATGGTCAAAAGCTCTGAACAGATATTTCACTAAAAATACAGGAATGGCCAATAATCATATGAAAAGATAATCTCATTATTCATGAGAGAAATAAAAATTAAAAACCACAATGAAATACCACTTTGTTCCTACTAGAATGGCTATAATAAAAAAGATAATACCAAGTGCTTTCCAGAATGTAGAGAAATGAACCCTCATACATTGCTGGTGGAAATACAAAATGGTATAGCCACTTTGAAAACCAGTTTGATAGTTTCTTAGAAATTTAAACATAAATTTACCACATGGCCCAGCCATTCCTCTTTCAATATCTATGCAACAGAAATGGAAACATAGTATTATAGGAAATAGTTTTTCTTTAGTGCTAACCTGTTAAGGTCTGAGAAGCTGGGGCTGGGAGTCACATATTGTCCAAGTCCCAAAAGGTGACAACCAAGGTCAAATCCCAAACTCCATTTCTTGTTGCACATACAGATAACCAAAACCCTGAACTTCACTAGATCAGATTTTCCCCTGTCCTTGATGTTAACTCATGAGATTAATGAATTCAAATTAATTCATATCCAATAACCACAATGCATGCATAGATACTAATTACTTATTCTTCTCTGCTCCCTGGGAGAAAACAACATATCTGAATTCTTAAATTAAACTCGGAATACTAGCACTGCATAATTCTGGGTGGCCCAAAATGTCATCTGACTACACGTTCCTCTGTAAAAAGTCTATACACGTAGGCAGGTTGATCTCGGTGATTTTTTATTTATTTATTAAAGCTATAAAGAGTTGGATTTAAAGCTATTGTTTCTAGCAATGGATCAATATTATTTTAGCACTTATGCATTTTGTGAAGATACCAAAATTATAGGGTATAAATATAGCAGGCAGAAAATTCAAGTATATTTTTCTTAGTTGCACTCGGAGATAAGTTTATTAAATACCTCTATGGCCTTTAGTTTTTGCTAAACTGATTTTTTATATGTGACTTGATCTGAAATAGGTTGTGAAAATTGATTTCCTTACATTTTTTAAATGACATTTTAAAAAAAGAACCAACCAATGCTCACCATTATGCAATACCCTTGGTATTTGTGACCACCACGTTCTTTAGTTTTACCATTACTATCAAAATATGTACATAGCATACTGACTTTGTCCCAGAACCCTGTCTAAATCAGCCTGATTGGCTTGGCATTTCATTTACAGTATTTATGACTTTGTGGTTTAGAAGGGCAATAAATTTTATTTACTTGATCTGTGTTGCCTTTTCTAGAAGCCATTTAAAATATTCTACTTCTGTATTTTCAAGCTCAAATTTGCATGCAAACATAAGGCCTGTGAATTAAATTTGTTTTTAAAAGGTACCCCATTAAGACTCAGAAATTAGTGTCTGCCTGAGAAGTTTCAATTTCCTCCCCTATAAAATGGGAGGGCTGGAGTATATGAACACTAGTACAGGAGACTGTTTAATGAGAATTCACCATTGGTCTTTGTCTTCAAAAAGCAGAGATCAACAAGCAACCAGCAAATGAACATGCAACACTGATAATAAATACACATTAATTTTAATTTAAAGCATGAGTTAACATCAAGGAAAGAAAGAGATGAGATGTATTGAGACTCACAGTGGTACTAGGGCTGGCTCAATACTGCTTCCCAGATTAGGCCTTGACCTTATGTGGGAGACTGTGCCAACATTTTTTATGGAATTCTAGATGGTAAAGAAAGCCACCTGTTATGTCAGCTGACAATGGATATTTTTATACACCTTTGTTAAGGAGTGTACATCTAGCCAATCTGCCTGGCTGAATCATAGGGCGTAGGCTGAAGTGTAATAAGTACTGGGTGGCAGCGAGTGTGCAGAAACTGATAGAGCAGCCTCGGATTCCATGGTAATAATTCCACATTTGCTCTGGAGAGAAGAGGAAATCAATCCACGAGGTCTGTTGGGGTGGGATGTTTCTAGACACGTTGAAGATGTTTTGCAGTATATTGGTAAACAGATGGGGTGGTTGTTAACTTTGCCTCATGTCATGGAAAAGTAAGAACTAGTCTTGGATACTGTTTATATGTGAGCATTACAAAGGCATCAGATTAATTTAATTCCACCCCAAGATTAATGAACACAGGGCACTTTATTAGGTAACAAAGGAAATGGCAAGATGCCTACAAGGAGTGTAAGTCTAGTACCTCCAGTCAAGAAGTGAGATGGAAGAAATATACAAATAAGCACAACTCAGAAAGACATAGAGTATTTCTATCTCAGTGCCATCAAGGTGCCCTTGTGTTTCAAAGAAGGAGTGAGATGCCCAGTGGCTGAGCAGGAGAAACCCTTGGAAGCTGAGGGGACACATGAACAGGAGCAACAATGCAGATGTGGAGGGTTTCCTGCTCAAAGAGAAGCATGGTCATTTCCTAACTGCAGGGTGAGAAGCTGGATACGTTTACCATGACTCAGCAGACACCACTGTCATTTCTAAAGTTCATGCTGAGAAGGGAAAGGAGAAAGGGGAAGGGACTCTAGGACGCATTAAAGTCTTTTATGTGCATGTTACAATCAACCCAATGAGGTGAGCATCACTAACTCACAAGACAAGGAGGTCTCAGAAAGCCTCATATGAGGGGAAGCCAGGTTTTTACGCAAGTGACTCTGACTCCAAAGCCCATTCTGGTTCCAAATCCCCACATATATGTTGCCAATATTTGAAAATTCTACTACTAGAGATAAAACTAAAACAAAAACCCTTGGATAAGGAGTAATTGGCTATAAAGATGCAAATATCCCTGTGTTCAAACCACATATCAAATAAAGCATCATCAAATATTAAAACTCTTGCTAAACTAATTCATAAGAAATGTGAAAGTATATCTTTAAAGGATAATAGAGGATTGGCTAGAGCCGTGGTCGGCAAACTGCGGCTCGCAAGCCACATGTGGCTCTTTGGCCCCTTGAGTGTGGCTCTTCCACAAAATACCATGGCCTAGGCGAGTCTATTTTGAAGAAGTGGCATTAGAAAAAGTTTAAGTTTAAAAAATTTGGCTCTCAAAAGAAATTTCAATCGTTGTACTGTTGATATTTGGCTCTGTTGACTAATGAGTTTGCCAACCACTGGGCTAGAGGAAACAGGGCAAGAGCCAGACAGAGATTTCTGTGTCTCTCCCACAGGCTGAGTCCTTGGTAGCAAGAAAGTTCTGGATAAAAGGAAAGTGGTCAAAACATAATAAAGACTCACCTCTCTGTCAAACTGAGTTTGATGCAGTAGAAGCAGTGTACCAGTAGTCAATGTAGGTAGTATTTTGTTCACATAGCTTAAATATCTCTAAGTTCAAAACTCAGATAGCTTTCCTCCTTCTTTCCTTCTTTTAAAAATGTTTGAAGGAAAAGAAATTTTCACCCTAATTCCCAAGAAAATCAAAATTCACCTAATGGTCACAAATACATTTATTACCCTTGGAAAGTGCCATGTTCACAATCACCTCCTCTGTTTTCTTCCTGCCATTCTGAAGTCAGTCCTGGTCTCTCAAATATACCCTATACTTTCCTGCTTCCATGTCTTTGTTCTATTTTCTCCAATGGAAGCTTCCATTATCACCATGCTTCCTCCAGCGCCCACGCCAAACTGTGAGGCTGGTCCTGATATTCCCAGCCTGACGTGCGCACGCCCTCTGAACCCTGAAAGGGCTCCTTTCTATTTCTCCTTTTGCATTTATTTATCCACCTTTGCCCTGAAGTTACGTTTGTTCTTCTTATGCTTACTACCAGCGTGTTAACTCCCTTAAAGGGAAAGAGCTTAACCCTATGTCCCCAGCTCCACTTCGTGCTCATACTGAGAATGCAATAAATATTTATGACATTTAATCCAATTCATCCAAGACTGTCAACCAGGTTGCACCTGTGAAGTTCAAGACAATGTTTTAATAAAGTGGGTACTTTATGGTCTAAAAGTTTTCATATGGTCCTCAAACTATATGAAATTTTTCAAATATATATAAAACTACATACAAAGATCTCAAAGAAATGTTACACAGATCTCAATCGAACGTCAGCAAATGATCTCTTTCCCAATATTATTTCTAGAGAAAAATGTTTTTTAACCTAAAAAATGTGGGGTGGGGGAAATGACCAAACTACTTAAATTCAGAATCCTTTCAGAATGAGATAATAAACTCTGGCAGTTCGCAGTTGGATTTACTCTGACAATGTTCATTTTAAAGTATACTGATGTCTTCTTTGTTCTTAAGTGTACCTGCATTCTTATTACTGGCAAGAGTAAACAGGCAGAGAGGAAAATATAGAAAGGATGAGAATTTACTGCCCTTCTTCACAAAGTAATGACTCGTGGGGAGCATTTCTATGATACTCACCTGTAAAGCACATTCCTACTTATGTTTCACATGTCCTAGAAGGAATAAGTGAGAAACAGGATTTCAGGGGATAGAAAAACACACACACATAGTGCAATGGTACCGGTGTTTTTCCTATACCCAGAGAAGTGGCCTGTTTCCTGTTTCCCATCTTCTACATGGTGACCTGGTCAATTTACATAACCTCTCAGAGCCTCACTTCCCTTAAATGTTAAAAAGAAAACAGAGGACAAGGAAGAGGAGGGAGCCCCTCTAACTCCTTAATCTGTACCTCAGGTTGTTGTGACAATGGAATTAAATAACACTCACACAAGTTCCTTGAAAACTGCAGAGCTATTCAAGTGTCAAATTAACGGTTATCACAGCCTGCCCACCTGCTCTCTCAGCATCTTCTGACACATGTTTCCCTTGCTAAAAGCCAAAACAGATCTCAAGAGAGGAGAATTAATTGTGGTCATTTCATTAAGACTCTTGTCCTATATAGGCCTCCTCTTCCCAATTTACCGGATTACCCTCAGATTTTGTGCTCATTTTCCTGTCATATCGCCACAATACTTGACACCACTTTAAATGGAAATTAAGATAGAAAAGGTCAAGAGCTAGATCTACACTGGAGAAGTGGAGATTAATGAACATCTTGTAAGAGGTAATTAGTTTTTCTTTCTCTCCTGGTTAGGGGATGGAGTCCTATTTTTCCATTAATTCTGTAGTTTTATAATGGCATTTTATTCGTGGATTACAACTTATTAACTATTAAGGTTATACAAGCACCATATGATAATCATTAGTCTACTTAAATTCCCTATTCTTCCATAAATCACACATCTTTGCTACTACTTTTTTCACCTTTAAAAAACATACATGAATAGATAACAAAAAATAATCAATTTTGCTAGATGTGCAAAAAAGAGGAAAACCCTTTGGTTAATTACTATGTCGCATATACTAAGAACTTCTTTTCTCTCCCTTCAAAAGAGAGAATTGCCATATATTTTCTTCTATATTACACAGTCTCTTAGTCATAGAATACTCTCTCAAGTACTTTATTTTGAACAAAGAAGTATTCTCTGGATGAAGACAATCAAATCTGCAACAATCTCATGATAGTTTGGGATGCTTAAAAAGGTCAGCTGATAAAATCAGCTATTTTAAGGAAGCAAAGAAATTTAATAAACTTAGTGATTATAGGGTTGTGACCTCATAATTATTCATATTAGATACCACTATAAACAAGCTTTTTAAAAAATTCTTTTAAAAACAATTCAGAAAATGGTTACATTTTTGAGATCTTTAACATACACCTATAGATAGGGGGCCCAAAATAAGTCTGAATTGTGTGCGAGGGCCTGAAATAAAATTTAGAAATAACTTCATAATGTAGAAATAACTTCAAAAACATGGAAGTCCATGCAATTTAGATGGAAGAGATTTATATGGGACTTAGTGAAGAGATTATACTGTAGCCATCACACTAGGTGATTTCAAAGTAAATCCAGTGAAGTTAAAGACAAGATGTCAAAAATGCAGGCTTTGAATAAATTGGTTCATGAGAGTGAGTAGGAAAAACATTACTTCTAAATAAACATACCAGTTGTTAATATACCGTATGTGCGATATTATTCCACCTCCAAAGGTTTATATATTCCACTGGTCCCAAAACATGTTTTATCTTATTATTGGGAACTGGACCTGCCTTCTACCTCAGCCCATCTATGGTATCTGGCAAATGAAAAAGTAAAATAAAAGCTAATTTTCCAGTAGTGTGAAAGTGAGTCAGTGGTTACTTAGAATACTGAATTCAATGTTCAGTTATCAGAGTTCAAGAAATAGCAAAGAAAGAGGAAGAGAGCATTTTATTTCAAAGGGACCAGGCAGACTGTCACTTTTGCTGTGAGGAAAAAGTTCTCACACTCAAACTTTCTAATTGAGCAAACAAACCCTAAATAAACAAAACAAAAAAAGTTGTAGTATCTCTAAAACATTTGCTATTAACTACAAGTTTTGTGTACTAACAGGGACAGGGCCCTGAAACAACAATTGAATGGATCAAGGCCAGATAAAAAGGCACTGGACTGCATTGTGAATTTTTTCTTTCGCCTCACATTTTTCCACCCTTGTTAAAGCATGCTGGAGGGGAGGCTGGAAATCAGGTAAAAACTGGCTGAAGAACCCAAATTCCCCCGACATCATCTAGTCTCCAGCTTATTAAGGTATAATTTTGCATGAGCCTGTGATCAGCAATTAAGCAAATGCCCTCAATTAAATCCAAAACCAAAGCCACTCATTTTTACAACAAACTGAGTTTCTTTCTTTTGTGACTCGTGACTAGAATCCAAGTCTATTAGCCAGCTGTGTGAAAACTTAGCAAATACTGAATTTTGTGGCAGTTCTCATAATAAGATTTTTTTAAATGTTTATTGATTTGAGAGGAAGAAAAGGGAGAGAGAGAAAAAGGGGAGGAGGGGAGAGACATCGATTTGTTATTCCATTGATACATTCATAGGTTGTTTCTTGTATGTGCCCCAACCAGGTATCAAACCTGCAACCTTGATGTATTGGATGACACTCTAACTAACTGAGCTATCCAGCCAGCACCTCAGAATAATAACTTTAAAAGTCTTGCTATTTTAGGCACCTTTCCATTGTATCTGGAAGAAAATATGAGGCTCCTTAAATCTACTTAAGTTGAATAAGAAAGTCTGCCCAAAAGAAAAAACAATATAGATTCTTTAATCTCCTCTAGGAATCTTAAATAACTGTGCAAACAGCAGCACACTATTTTGCCAACTGTAAGGCAACATCCATGAGTCAAACATTAGGAGATGTTATTTCATGTTTCTATAATGAAAAGGTGAAGATGAAATCAATTCAAACCATTAAAATTCATATGCTGCAGTATATCTGGTAATTATGTTAAATGAGAGATACCCTTCGTAAGTACCATCAGCCTCTTATTAAATGTAAGTTAAGATTTTAATGCTATGTCACTCAAATCAGTCAAAGTCGGTATTATAAATAATCCAATGCCAGGAGTTAAGAAAAAGAGTAAAGAGAGAAATTAATGGATGCAATTACAGCATTTATACGTTTGTCTCTGGTTCATTGATTTGTAAGTGCCCAAAGTGCCTCAACATTTAATTTAACCTTGGTCTAAGAACGCTCATGCAGAAGGCACGTGAAAGGAAAATGCAGGCTAAAGTCTCAGGCTAAACAATAATTCCTCTCTTCAGACTGAAAATGTTCTCCGGAACATCTCACCACCTGACTGTCAGGAGTTGGGAGTGAAATTATTCAGAAGCGCTGCGTGTAAAAACATCTGCTCCTTATCCTCTTGTATTATGCTTCCCCTGCTGAGAGCCATGGAAACTGGATCCAGCGAACTTTCCTAACGGCAACCATGAAACGACTTGGCTGTACAGGCACTCATGCATGGGCGGCCTGGCCTCTCATTCGCATCCTGATTCCTGGCATCCGCCAGTCCTCACAACATCCCCTGGAGGGCCGGGCCAACATTGAGAGTTTTCCGTCCTGTCCCAGAATCCTCATGTGAGAATGCTAACCTAGTAGGATTCTCCAATGAAAGTCAGGGACTCCCTCTAGAGAAAGTGTCAACCAGACAGCCCATCCTATATAATAAAACCCTAACATGCAAATTGATCCAACAGCAGAATGACCGGTCGCTAGGACGTGCACTGACAACCAGGGGGCAGACGCTCAATGCAGGAGCTGCCCCCTGGTGGTCAGTGTGCTCCCACAGGGGGAGCACTGCTCAGCCAGAAGCCAGGCTCTTGCTGCTCCTTAGAGCTGCCTCAGAGGCAGGAGCCTCTCCCGCCTCTGCTGCAGGCAGACAGTAAGGAGCGAGGGGTCCGGGACTGCGAGAGGGTGCAGGCTGGGCTGAGGGAACGCCCCCCCTCCCCCAGTGCATGAAAATTTCACGCACCGGGCCTCTAGTTATTTATATGATAGTCTATTTAAATTACTCAACTTAATATAGAAATGCTAAAAATGTGAAATGAAGCCATACCCTTCCGACAGAAAGTCTTCACTGTTCTCTCTCTTTTCACTATGACCATGACCTCTTTCAGTTGCCCAGGTGAAAGAAATTTCACAGCAAGAAAGCTCTTGGTGATCTGAACAAATGCACGGAGTCACATATTTAGCTGATCTTTTGGTCTCCCTAAAGCTGGAACCTCTCCCAGTCTGGGTTCCAGTCATCTGCTCAGTCTGGAGTTCTCTCCCAGAGACTGTACTTGTTTAACACATTTCAGGCAGCCAAGGTCTTTCATCTGGCTAGGTCTTCTTTCAGCTCATGTCTGTATGAGTCAGCTTTTAACTCTAGGCCTAACATAAAATGATATACATTTTAACCCAGAAATTTCATTTTTGGGAGCTTATTCTGCAAAAACAAAATAAAATAAAAACCTAACTAATATGAAATATGCACATAAGAATGTTCCTTGAAGCCCACTCTCCCAATGGTTATACCATTAAAGAAATGATTAACAAATTAAGTATCTGCCAAATGCAGTCAGTAGTCAGGATGAGGTACATCTATATATTCTGACCTGGAAAGATGTCTTTAATAAAGTTGGCAGGAGAAATACCAGAACAAAATGCAAAGCATGAACACATTTATTTATTTATTTATTTATTTTTATTTATTATTTTTAATCCACACCAGAGGATATATTTATTGATTTGAGACAAAGAGAGAGAAAAACACATCAATGTTAGAGAGAAACATAGATTGGTTGCCTCCCTTATGCACCCAGGCCAGGGATTGAACCAACAACCTAGGTATGTGCCCTGACCAGCAATCAAACTCGCAACCTTTTGGTGTATGGGATGATGCTCCAAACAACTGAGCCATTTGGCCAGAGCAATCCTTTTAAAAATTTATATCTATCTATCTATCTATCTACACACACACACACACACACACACACACACACACACATACACACATATCCTATATAATAAAAGCCTAATATGCTAAGTGTCCGGTCGTCTGTTCAATCAATCAAAGCGTAATATGCTAATGATATGCTAAGGCTGCTCAACTGCTTGCTGTGATGTGCACTGACCACCAGGGGGCAGATAGTAGACAGGTTGACCAGTCACTATAACGTGCACTGATCACCAGGGGGCAAATGCTCCGACCAGTAGGTTAGCTTGCTGCTGGGGTCCGGCCAATCAGGACTGAGCAAGACAGGCCGGACATGCCCTGGAGCCCTCCTGTGGTCCCTCCCTGGCTGGCCAACCTCCCACATCCCTCTCCAGTCCTGATCGTGCACTGGTGTGGTCCCTTGGCCGGGCCTGCACCCTCTCACAATCCAGGACCCCTTGGGGGATGTCGGAGAGCTGGTTTCGGCCTGATCCTGCAGGCATAAAAGGCTAATATGCAAATTGACTGAATGGCGAAACGACCGGTTGCTATGACACACAATGACCACCAGGGGGCAGATGCTCAATGCAGGAGCTGCCCCCTGGTGGTCAGTGCATTCCCACAGGGGAAGTGCCACTCAGCCAGAAGCCAGGCTCATGGCTGGCAAGCACAGTGGCGGTGACGTGAGCCTCTCCCGCCTCCACAGCAGCACTAAGGATTTCCAACTGACGGCTTAGGCCCTCTCCCTGGGGGAGCAGGAGGAGGTGGAAAAACCAGGGGGAGTGGGCCTAAGCTGTCAGTTGGACATCCCCTGAGGGTTCTAGGACTGCAAAAGGGCACAGGATGGGCTGAGGGACCCCCCCACAGAGTGCACGAATTTCATGCACTGGGCCTCTAGTATAAATATAAAAGCCTAAGTGACCTCTACAACTGAAGAACCAGAACGACTGGAACAACCGGTCGCTATAACGTGCACTGACCCCAGGGGACAGATGCTCAATGCAGGATCTGCCCCCTAGTGGTCAGTGAGCTCCCACAGCCAACCTCCAGTGGCCAGCGGCTGACCAACCTCCCACAGTCCCTCCCCCTGGCTGGTCCCTCCCCCCGGCTAAGGCTCTGGACACCAGAGAATCTGGATCTGGGAAGCCTGTAGGAGGAGAGTGACCCTGACACTGATTGAGACAGAGTAGCAGCTCAGAGGAGACAGAAGGGGCAAGGCAGCCACCTAACTGCAAAGACTTAAAGTAAGCACCACCACCATCTTACCTCTGCCACTGCACTGCACCATTTGCCCTTCTGCCCCTGTCAGCCACTTCTAGCTCGGCCCTGTGCCTTTCCGGGCTCCCAACCGCTGATTGGCTAGCGCTCCTACAGTGGTGTGCCACAATTGGCTGAAGTCAGCTACCTATCATGCTTGGGAGTGGAACCCCGAGAAAATGTATGGCTGAGGCAGGAGAGACGACCTGTCTGTCTGTCAGCAACTCCACCCCGGGGAGAGTGTGGCGGCCCGAGTACGAGCAGCGAAGTAGAGATTAATTCTAAGACATGCATGGTACTGGAGCTAGGGGACAAGCTCAGTTGTTATCACAAACACTTTATTGTTTTAATTTGCTGCAACGACTGAACAATGAGAGAGGCTATGAAAGCAGGGTAGTAGGAGCTCAGGCCCCAAAACCAGATTGCCTGGGATCAAATCCCAGCTCCACTACTTACTAGTCACCACTTCTATTCCTGTTTCCTCTTCTTTCAAATTGAGATAATGATATGATCTCCCTCTAAGATGTTAACAAATTAAATATGTTAGCTAAATAAGTTGAAGTCCAGACAACCTTCTAAAACTTCCCTCAAGGTATCTAAGGAGGAAACCAATAGACCACACATCTTTTATATATTTGTTGAAAAACTTGGTTTGCAATTATCCTCAATCTTTCAATTTCCACCGAAATAGAATGGCTTTTGTCAAATAAATAAATGAGGGATGCTTTATACAAATGGTTTTTAAAAGTGTTTTATAATGGGCAAAGGGAAGCAATGTTGCTTTTCTTGATTTTCTTGAATTGTAAGTCTTTGAATATCTAAAAGATAGCAGCATACTTGGTAAGCTTCTCTCTCCCCTCCCTCTCCCTCTCCTTCTCCCTTTCCCTCTCTCTCTTAAGTATCTTAATCTGCCACTAGCAAGCTATACTACTCAGGATATATTGAAGGATCTAAATGCCATTCTGCGGCTTTTTCTTTGGGCTAAGTATGTAAGAGGATTACCCAATACCCATGTGTCTTCAACAAAGAGCTACTTGTTTCTCCCGATTTGGGCTCCCTGGCCCAGCACAGCTGTGCTTAACATGGTGGAAGATCCAGAGTGAAGTGCACTGTGTGTTTCCCTTTCTAACTACCCAACATTTAAACCTAAAAAGAGCCAAATTAAAATAATGCCTGGAAGGGGAAGGAAGTTATACAGGGAGACATACAGTTCCCCATTTGCAAAGGCTGGGCCTTACCTTCTTCCCTGGGAGGTAGAGGTGTTTATGAGCCTCTGGTTGTTCCCTCTGGCATACTAGCAGCCACTTTCTTCCAATTAACTTCAAACGGTTTCCTTTTCCACAAACTCAGAAGCCAGAATATAGTCCTAACGATGACCACCACCACAGCAGAGATGGTTCGCATCCAGAGAGCCTAGCTGTGCCACAGCCGCTGTGAAACCCCCTTACCTGCATGACCTGCCTTGCACCCACATTGTAGATGGAGAAAGGGAGTCTAACTGAGGCAAAAGTGGCTTGGCCAACGTCATGCACCTAGTAAGTAGAGTCCTTGAATCCGGGTCTGACTGACTGCATAGTCTGGGCACTTAGCCATAGGCCACACTTTTCAGAGAGACAGTGATTGGAGATGAATGTAGAACATGAGTTCCTTGGGGGTCGACACTGTGTCTTGTCCACCACTGTCTCTCCTGCCCCTATTGTCCAGCCCACAACAGGTGCTTATGAATATTTATGGAATAAATGAAATAACACCATAATAAGGTGAGTGAGCAAGAATATTATCTCAACCTCACCGCCCGGACTCAGGCAGGTGCTGTTTGCTCAGCATCCTGTGAGCGTGAGTCTCACTGTTATTAATGGCTGGGCCCCAGAGAAGCAGTGAGAAGTGTGTTTCCTGAAATGGGTCAAAGAACACAGACCACTTGCACGTTCACTACCATGAATCAACCACCCCTGGTAGCATAGCAGAGATGGATTTGCCTTTTGTTTTTGTTATATTCTTAAGGCAGGAATTGAAATCTTGGCAACTCTTTCTGCCAGTCTCTTCCATTTAGGGCGTTTCAAAGACTGACAATGAATGCAGCCATTAATCTAGAGATTTACGTATGTATTTTCTACTTCCTCCAACCACTTCAAAGGAAAATAATCTAAGCCCTGCTCTTAACCACTTTATTTTATGCCATAAAACAAAAAAAAAACAAACAAAAAAACCCCACAAGAATGCTTGCAGCTGTTTTTGTTAATGTCCTTGGGAAAAAATATTAGAAAAAAAGGAAAAGCCTCGCCCCAAATTCTCCACGGTGAATTGCCAATTAGCACCTCCCAACTTCAATGAAATGTCTTGAAGTATGTGATTAGATTTAAATTCAAATAGTATTACTCAACCCCAAGTGAATAATATCACAGCATTATCTATTCTGACAGAGTCATTGCAATAAACTGAAGAGCTGATAGGACCCACTGTTAGGGGAGAGGTCCCAGTGAAAGGGGGAAATTGTGTGAAAATAGGAAATGTGGCCAAATTTAATCTCAGTAAGAACCACAGAAGGTGTGTGTGCTCCTACAATTTGGTCAGAGATATGTGGATACACTACCACTATGTCTGTCACTCTCACACACGCCACACATGCAGGCTCACTACGAAGTTCTGAGAACATATTACGAAAAAAACAACTTTGAAAGATCTGGTATCTCTACCATAAACACCAAAAACAAGGGAGCTGAAAGACCTATACAAAACATTTTTCTTTTAAAGATACAATCTCATTGCAGTTCACTGGGAGTAGCTAGTAGGTCTGTGACTCCACAATAAAAGAAAAATCAGCAATACCCACATTTTTAGAGAAGGTCAACCCTTAAGGCAACTTTGGTTGAAATTACTTAGGAATTAAACTTCATTAAAATTCATTTTTAAAGTTACAATCTCAGTGGTTGTGAGGAAGAAGAAACATGGGTCAGTCATATACAGGTTCTGACTCCCGTTGTATATCTATATATATAAAAGTCTAATATGCAAATTGTCCCCTTGGGAGTTTGACTGGGAGACCAGGAGTTCGATCGCTCGCTATGATGTGCGCTGACCACCAGGGGACAGCGTGGAACAAAGGAAGGCCCCAGCGGGCAGCCGGAAGGCCCCGATCGGCCCTGATCGCTGGCCAGACCTAGGGACCCTACCTGTGCACGAATTTTGTGCACCAGGCCACTAGTTTCATTATAAATACAGCTAGTCCTCAATGTCATCAATATTTTCTGCGACTTTAAGTGAAAAGATATAAAATGAAGCCGATTTAACCATAGGCCAATTGATATAAACAAGAGTTAAGTTCCTACGGTGTCTCATCAATGTTATAACCAAATGATGTTATTCGAGGACCTGCTTATATGCAAACTACTTGACTTTTCCGAAGTGAGTGAAAACCATTTACCCAATGGGAGTATTGTGAGGATTAAATAAGATGACATAAGTAGAGATCCTGACACATAATAGTTATGTATTAAATGTTATATGCTATCACGATGGCAAAAAGTCAGACCAGGATGGCAAAGCCTATTAAAATAACCAAAGAGAGAATACTGACAGTGCCTGGGAAAACCCTCAGCACAGAGTCTCCATTCATTCTATTGAATGAGAGAATACATTCTATATCCATGCATGACAAACAATGATACATCAGTGTGAGAGAGCAAGTAAAATTACATGAAGAAATTGATCTTGTAGCCTTTCAACTAACTACAAATGCTAAGCTACCCTGTCCTCTGATAGTCTTACTTCATGCTCATTATCCTTTTCCCAAAGTTAAAACAACCCTGACAATATTAAGGTTTGGTATTTTTGAACTGTTCTCTGAAGGCCTAAGACCCAGGGAGGCCACCAAAGTGGTCTCAGGTCATCGTATTTGATTAAACCACAGCCCTTTCCTCAAGGTCAAAAGAGAAAGAAGAAAGACTAAGCAGACTCTGTGGTTGGCTGAAGAACTGGCAGCAGTTGGGTTTTGCCCCCATCCAGACAGGGTTGGGGATGTTCCTTGAATGTCAGAACTAAAATGTTTTCTTTTCTCACGCCTTTCTTAGCAGGTTCATTTCTCAATCCTTTCCCTGGTGGAGTCAAAAGGGCATGTCTGTCCATCCCCATACACTACTTATTCATACTTGTCTCGATTTCCCTCCACGTCTCAATCAATCTACATGCCACACTGTCATTAATGCACATTTCTAAGGTTCAAAACTATACTCAAGATTCCTGTTCTCTAAGAGAGATTTTCTACTAACACTGCTAATTTAATCAACATGTGCTGCATATAACTAGCATTCTCCAAACCAGCTAATATTTGATTAAATTAACATTTGTCTGTGCATTGCTTTGTGAGTGCAAGCCTTGCCTACACTGTTTTCTGGTATACTGTAGACAAATACCTTTTTGTCAAGCATTGCCTAGTACACACCAGAAAACAATGTAGGCCAGCCTATGTCTTCCATATCTCTGAAAGGCCATGCTCTTCAGGATCTCTCTAATACCGTAACTGTACACTGTGGGTACTTAGCAGAGATGGCTATTTCACTAGCTCATTAGGAAAGCTGTTATATGCAGTTTTAAGAAACTGCTGCAGTTAAAATTGGGAGTCACATTGGATATAAGGCCAAACTGACCTTGTTTAACTTCCCATCAACATTAAAATGATGTATCATATAAATTACAAGTTGATAAAAAACAGTAGCGTTTAAAATACTTTACCTACCATAATCCAAACCTCTGTATGCATAGCCCACAATTTTTTTTCAGTAGATGATATATTAATATTCCCTTTCTCAGAAATAGCAGACTTGGCTAGTTAAACCAATAGCCAGAATTACTAAAAACAATTAAATTGCTCAGCTAAAAAAAAAAAAATCCCTGAAAGCATCAGAGGTGACATGATAGTGCGGAGCTATTAGGACTAAGGGAAACAGGGCATTTGCCACAACCAGTACATGTTCTGTTCTGGCAGCCTCCTAAAAGAAAAGGAGGAAAAAGTCAAGGCCCAGGAGCCCACCCAAAGTAGGGGATATTATAAGGGATACTGTCCATATTAAGCTGGGAACTCAAAGGATTACAACAATAGGATGGGTGTGAACCATATGTAAACCCAATTTCTACCACTAACTTTGGGGAACTGCAGGGATGGTTGCCTTTGCCTTGGCACTAAAAAGAATCCTATATAATCAAGAGCTAATATGCTAATTAGACCAAATAGAACGACCGTCCAGATGACCTTCCTGATGAAGCCAGGTCTGCGAGGGCCGGCAGAGGCTGCAAGGGGCTGGGAGGGGCTGTGAGTGCTGAGCCCCTTGCACAAATTTTGTGCATCGGGCCTCTACTAGGAGAAATAAAAGGAAATTTTAAAAACGTCATGGAAGTTGTAGTCAAAGACCCGTAACTGTGATAGTAACCTAAATTCACTATGGCAACCAAGGACTTGGCTTAAGGTGATTCTGGAATGGTAGTATCTAAACATGTTTGAAGTGAGCATAAGCATAAACTAGAAAGGCATCTTCTTCCTAGGCCTAATTTTTTTTTAAGAACCAAGAGTAGCACACAATTAAAGCACATGTGGAAAAAGGTCCCATGAATCAGAATCAGTAAAATATCCACAAATATTGGAAATCTCAAATACAGATCACAGAACAGCTATGCTTACTTTATATCCAGAAATGAAAGACCAGGTAAAATGTTTCCGCAGAGAATAAGAAACTATAAAAAGTAACCATGCTGGTTTTAAAAAGACCACATACAACTTCTACAAATAAGAAATAAAACTAAATAAGAAAGAAGGAAATGCACTATAAAGGGTTAAAAGAGAAGTAGTGATTTGGAAGATAGGTCAGATGCTATATAATATACAGCCAGGGGGAGAAACAATGGAAGAGAAGTTAAGACACATTGAAGACGGAGTGAGATGGCCTAAAATACATTTAATTATAGTTACAGAAGGAGAAAATAGGGTAGGGATGTGGCAATATTTGAAGAGGTAATGGCCGAGAATTTCCCAGAACTGATGAAAGATAGCAATCTATAGATTAGAGAGGCCCAGAAGCTCTTGAGAAGAATTTTTTTTTAAAAAAAGAACTGTACTTATAGATAGCATACTGAAAATACAGGCAGACAAAAACTAAGAAAAATTTTGAAGCATATAGAGAGGAAAACAGGCATTATCTTCAAAAGAATAATAGGCTTATTGCCAACTGCTCTATAGCAACAACGTAAGCAATAAGACAGAGAAAAATATCGTCCATGTGCTGAAAGAAAACAACTGCCTATCTAGTATTCTCTACTTAGAGAAAAACTTTCAAGACTGAGGGGAAAATACATTCACTTTAAGACAACAAAAATTAAGAGATTTCATCCCTACCCAGCCTCAAGGACCTTCAGACAAAACTTAAGTAATTCCATATGGGAGAGGTGTGTGTGTGTGTGTGTGTGTGTGTGTGTGTGTGTGTGTGTGTGTGTAACAAAGAAAATGGTTAATGTGTCTGAAAATCTGAAAGAATACTGACTCTATGTTCTTTAGGGTTAATAAAGTCTTTAAGATTAAACAACACAGGTAGAATAAAAGGCATGGCAAAAAAAGCATTAAGTCATCAGTGGGTATATAGAGATAAATTATTCTAAACACCTCAGATTTTATGAGAGAAGGGTAAAAGAGGGATTAGCACTTGATTTTGATAAATTAGGTATACCCACTATAACTTCTAGAATAAAAACCAAAGTAATTAAAAATTGAGCCTATAATTTTAAAACCAGGAGGAAAAATGGGGTCATGGAAACAATGCATTCAGAAGTCAAGAAAGGAGGGAAAAAAATTTTAAAATAGGACAACAGAAAGCACAAACTAAGATGGATAAATAAAAGCATTTAAAAGAAATGCTATCAAATGCCTATGAGCTATGATCCAGTAGAAAGAGAAAATTTTTTTCAGACTGAATTAAAATGAAATCCAATCATATGTTATCTATAGGAAACAAACACATCTACAATATAAAAGAATGCAAAAGGGTTAAATAAAAATTTGGGAAATGATATGCTATGCAATTAACCAATAAAATAAAACTGGTGTTGCTATATTACCGAGACAAAACTGACTCTAAGGTAGAAAGCATTATTTATTAGATATCATGAGAATCACTTCATATTAATACAACATTCAGTTCCAAGAAGTCATTATAATTTTAAATGTGCATTAACCTAATTGTACAGCCTAAAGTATTTCTAATGCAATAATTGACAGAATTACAAAACATAATTTAAAAAAACAGAAAAATCCATAATCATAATTGGAGAGTTTAAAGATTTTTCTCAGTAACTGAAATAATGAGATTTTAAAATTCAGTAAGAATACAGATTTGAGGATCATGATTAAAATCTTCACCAAATGGAAATATGCATAACACTATTAACAACAATTAGGGAATTCCCAGTTTTTGAAGCATACAAAGACCCTTCATAAACACTGACCATATACTAGACTTTAAAGAAAACTCAGCATATTTCTAAGGTGAAAAATCATACAGAGGATGATCTTTTAACACGAGTAAGAAATAATTAAAACATAACTTTAAAATCCCCAGATATTTGGAGATCAAAAACACATTTCTAAATAATTATTGAGTCAAAGAAAAAATATGCTAGAAAACAGAAAATATTTTCTATAAAGTAGTAATTAAATACAAATATTAAAAATTGTGGTATGTAGCTAAAGCCAAGATAAGAAATAAGTTTATGCTTTGAAATATATTAGAAAAAATGATTTAAACAGACCCTTCACAATGCAGTCTCATTATCAATGAGAAATGCAAATTAAAATCACAAGAATGGTAAACAATATGAACTTAGAGAATTCTAAACAACAGAAACTCTCATACTTGTCTAGTGGGGGTGTCAATTTGTATGGTCCTGTTAGAAAACAGATTAACAATATCTGTAAGTTTGAAGAAAAAATATTTTTAATACAGGACCACATATCTCATTTTTTCTGGGATAATTCCAGTTTATACCTAGTTCCCTTGTGTCCTGTCAAGTTTAGCATTTATCCTGCACAAAATGGTCCTAGTTGGAACATTAATTATGGTGACCCTATCTGCACCCAAATTCTCCAACTAGTTATACGGCAGAGAAACTCATGACAATTATGTACACAAGAATATTCATAGCATTATTTCTTATTTCAGCCCCAACCTGGAAACAACCCAAATATCTAACAATGGTAGAAGAGATAAATATATCGTGGTACGTTTATACCATGAAATAGCACCAAGTGTTGAAAATGAAAGCACCACTGCCAAGTACACATACTAGGACACAGATCAGCAAGGATATACCTTAGAAGCTCATGGCTGAGCAAAGAAGCAATGCACAAAAGACACGTACAGTAGGATTTTACTCACATTAAGTTTAAAAATAAAATAGGCAAAGCTAAATAAACTATGTTGTTTTGAATATGATTTCACTTATATTTGGAATCTAATGAACAAAATAAGCCCACAAAATAGAAACAGACTCATAGCTGTCAGAGAGTAGGGAAGAGGGGGGCTGGGTGGAAACGGGAAGGGCTTAAACAAAAAAACCCAACCTCATCTACAGACAACAGTATGGTTATTACCAGAGGGAATGGGGTGGGGAGGGAGGAGAAGGGAAAGGGGGTATAAATGGTGTTGGAAAGAGACATGACTTGGGGTGGTGAATACACAATACAGTATACAGATGATGTATTATAAAATTGTAACCCTTAAACTTATATAATTTTATTAACCAACTAGAGGCCTGGTGCACGAATTCGTGCACAGGTGGGGTCAGGCCGGCCCGCCCTGAACAGGGTGGAGAGGGCCGATCGGGGGCAGGGCCGGCCAGGGGAAGGGGCCATGGGTGGTTGGCTGGACAGCCCTGTCCCCTGGTCGAACTCCAGTCAAGGGGACAACTTGCATATTAGCCTTTTATTATATAGGATGTCACCCCAATAAATTCAGAAAAAAAATTAAAATAGGCAAAACTAAATTATGTTGTTTTGAAACACATATTTAATGGTAAGACTGAAAGTAAAAGTAAGAAAATGACTATCACAAAAGTGGTATGGTGTTTATTTCTTGGAAAGAGAAGCACTGTTGTGGTCAGGAAGGATTTTACTCATATTGAGTCACCACTGTGGGATAGAACATTCCAGCAAGAGAAGACAGCAAGTGCAAGGGCCTGTCGGCAGAGATGAGCTTGGCACGCAGAGAACATATTGATGTCACTAGAGCAGAGTGAGAGGAATGAAGTCAGAGAGGGAGACAGCCAAGAGCCAGATGATGCACAGCTCTCCAGGCCAGGATGACCCATTTACCAGTAGATTTTACTCCAGAGCAGAGATAGGGAGAGAGGCGGTGCTCTTACAGGCGCTCCTTGTGGGAACACCTGTGCCAGGTAAGGGATGGGGTGATGAGAGGAAATCTCAGAGGACAGGGAACCTGAGCTCAACTTCAATGACATGAGTAAGAATCAAAAGCAGAGAAAAGAGGACGTGGAAGGCCCCGGGACAGCAAGTACAGAGAACTCGAAGCAGTTACCTCTAACCTGCAAGAAGGGACTGAAGAAGCACTGGTGAGCCCAGGTGGTGTGGCTCAGTGGTTGAGCGTTGACCTATGAACCAGGAGGTCATGGTTAGATTCCTGGTCAGGGCACATGCCCAGGTTGTGGGTTCCATTCCCAGTGTGGGGCCTGCAGGAGGCAGCTGATCAATGATTCTCTCTCATCGTTGATGTTTCTCTCTCTCTCCCTCTCCCTTCCTCTCTGGTGAGCCCTGAGAACTTGAGACCATGACACTTAAGGGTCAGGGCCAGGTCACAACCTTTGCCCTAGTCTCTAATTTGGAGGCTCCATCTTAAAGCATATTAAGCATATATATTAGCTTGTAACCCACATCCCCTATTAATGTTTCATCTGTTTCAAAAAAAGAAAGTCTTTAATTTTTATAACTTTCAGTTTAAGAAATATAAGGAGATGGCCGAATGTATATCATTGGTGAGCCTGTATGATGGATACATAGAAATTCATTACACTATTCTTTCTTCTTTTGTGCCTATGTTTATATTTCCTTATTAAAAGTTAACAGTAACTGAAATAATTGTTACTTTGCAGCTATTAAAATTAAAACTTTATTATATTTATATATAAGTCTTTGCTTTGAAATAAGCCATTAAATTCTATCTTGCAGACATTTAATTAAACATTTAATAATTGTAGGGATAAAAGGAATTTATTTGATATCATTATCAGAGGCATAAGGATTACTTTTTTAAATGTCAAAAAAATTATACTAATGGGATTTTATGATAATACCTCCCTTACATTTTTATTTACTTATTTGATTGTCTTCCTAATGAATTCCTTATTTTTAAAGGAAGGAACTCTGACCTAAGACACTTAATGAAGATACAGTGTGCAAAGTATAAAGAGAAAAAAAATGGCAAAGAAAAAAAAAATACTGCTTTCTTTTTTTTTTCTGTTTTCCCTTATCTCATATTTATATGCA
The DNA here is from genome assembly GCF_027574615.1 of Eptesicus fuscus. Lineage (NCBI taxonomy): Eukaryota > Metazoa > Chordata > Mammalia > Chiroptera > Vespertilionidae > Eptesicus > Eptesicus fuscus. The sequence goes on along the minus strand of NC_072483.1, from coordinate 46,067,959 downwards.
GATTTAGAAAACTGGATGGCTGCAGGCATATCGGGATGTGTTTCTTAAAATTAAAAGCATAAATTAAAAATACCTAATGCATCAAATCATTCAAAGCTCAAGAGAAATCCATGTGGCAGCTTAAAATCTTCAGCATGTGGCACAGAATTTCTTAGGCGAGAAGGGAGGATGGAATGGAACATCATCCAATTTAATAAGAATGTACTGCCTCAGCAGCTCACAGGATAATGAACTAAAAGACAGACGAGTGCTTTATCAAGACGGGGCATTTTCCTTAAAGGTGAGCATGCCAAACAGGCTCCATGGGTCAAGTTTGTTCCCTGAGTGTCTGTGAAGTTACAGGCTGACTAAAGGGCATAAGTGACTTGCCCTCCCTCCCCTAGGAAAGAGCTCCTGTAAACAATGAATGGGCAAACGATAAAGTTCAAGAATGAGTAGTTCCTTGGTTGTCTTAGCTCAGGCTGCTATAATAAAATACTATAGACTGGGTGGCTTACTCAACAGACAATTATTTCTCACAGTTCTGGAGGCTGGGAAGTCTAAGATCAAAGTGTCAGCAGGTACAGATTTTGTTCAGGGCCCTCTTCCTGGCTTGCAGGCGGCCACCATCTCGCTGTGTGCTCACATGACTTCTTTGTGTGAGCACAGAGAAGAGAGAAAGCTCTGGTGCCCTTCTTCCTCTCCTTATAAGGCTACTGGTCCCATCATGCAGGACCCACCCCCACAACAACATCTAAACTTAATTATCGCCTACAGGCCCCACCTCCAAATACCATCACATTGAGGGTTAGGAATTCAACACTGGAATTTTGGAAGGCCACAGTCATTCGACCCAGAACATTGGTTAAAACCAGTTCCACAGTCTGGCCTGATAAATGCCTACCTTAAAGCTGTACCAAGGGCTCTAACCTTCTCAAGTCTGCTTTCAACCTAATTTTCCACTCAAGTAGCCAGTCACTGCACTGTGAAAGCTTGTCCCAGTCCAGCAGACTTTTGGTCTGGAAGAGGAGCACCTGTGGAGGGCCACACTCCTCTGACACCAACACTCTTCATTCCTAGAAAAGGCAAACTACTGATGCCCCACCCCACGCACAGGTAAACACACTCCACACAGAGAAATTAATAAAGACACTTCCAGACAACTATTTCATACTTTCTCCTCTCTCCTCAAAATTCCAGTATCTCTGCCTTCACCCCTTATTCTCTGCTGATGACCCTGTTTCCTATTTCATTGAGATGACAGAGATAATCTCTTGACTTGCCACGAGCTCTCGACAAGACTCTACATGCCTGCACCCTTGTTCAGTATGGCTTCCCTCCTGTTACCACCAATGAACCGCTCATGCTCCTACCTAAGGCAGCTGGTACATGTGCACCACATCCCAGCTCCTCCTGACTAGATGAGGACATGGCTTTTGTCATCTGTTCCCTCTCTCACATCCTCAATTTCTCCCTCTCCGCTGGATCACTCTTATTAGCATACAAACATTTCATAATTTTCCCCTTCTTAAAAAAAAAATATTTAATCCCACATTCCTTCTCCAAGGACCACCCTCTTTCTCTGAACCACCCTTTTACAACAAACTTCTTGAGAGTTCCCCATATTATAATTTTTCTTCTCCCATTTTCTCTTGGGCTTCTTAGATTGAGGTGTCGCCCTACCACTCCATTCAACCTGCTGTCAAAGACACCAATGACTTTTGTGACACCAATGACCAAATTCAACAGTCACTTCTCAGTCCTCAATTTGCACAACCCATGAGTAATGTTTGATACAGTGGATCATTAACACCTTCTCTTGGCTTCCTCCTTCTCACTGGTCCCTCCGGCAATCTCCTTTATTAGTTCCTCTTCAGCTCCGCCATCTCTAACAGGAACATGCCTCAGGGCTCAGTCCTTGGATGTTTTCTGTATTCATCCTGACCTCACAGTCTCAGGGCTCTAAATACCATCTATTCACTGACAACTGCCACCTTTACATCTGCAGCTTTGTCCATAGACTCCCTATTCATATATCCAGCTGCTTCTCTGCTGACTGAGGTTTTCTCACCTCCCTCAGGCCTTGGCTCAAATGTTACCTTCTCAGGTGACATGAAAAAAAAAAAAAAAAAGACATGGCAAACAATCTCTAGAAGATCATTAGCCCTAAAATATGGATTCACTCGTTCTAAAAACATTAATTGGGCACCTTCTATGCATAGGCACAATCCAAGTGCTGGATATTCAGGGGTAATATAGATTCTTTGCCCTAAAGGAGTTTATAGACTATCTGGTAAAAAGAAACATAAATAAAAGCAATGAACTATTATCATTATTATGAAATAGGTACACAAAAATGGAAACTGTCAGTTCTACTTGGGGAAAGAGAATAGGAGTATGATGCCTCCTTCAATGAGTACATGAGACCACACAGGTTATTATGATCAGTTTCCAGGTCTGCTCTCAACTAGACACTAAGCACAGTACCTGGCATGAATTAGTCACTCAATAAATGTCCCCAGGTTGCCAAATGGAGGTGAACTGAGTTCATATATTTATCAAATAGATGAGGCTGGCTGGGGAAAGGGCATTCTAGGTTGGGGATGGGGAGCTGGGAGGGGGAGGTGACAGCATAAGCAAAGGCCAAGAGGGGGAGTCTAGCAAAGCACCTCCACCTAGTGGTACAGGCCAAAAAGAAATCAATATTTATAGATCCTCATAAAATTCTTAGGAAACACTAGAACTTGCTCAAGAAGTGAGTCTAGACAGGAATGGACCTGCTTTGCCTTAGTGATCATTATAGTGCTACTACTGACGATCATCAGCATAAGTGCTAATATTTATTAAAGTGCTTGAAAAGCTTGAGTGCCTTACATGTTCACAACAACTCTGTGGCCCCCTTTTAATTCTGAAATACTATTTTGGTCCATGCCTTAGAGCAAGTGGGCATGAGGGTCTAAGGTGCCAGCTCTATCCCCTCATGCCCACTGCACCCTGTGAGCCCTGACTTGTTTGCCTAAGATATAAACCTCCTAGTTCCACTACAAGGGCCTTATCCTGAGTCTGGACATATAAAATTGTGGGCACAAATTACACGCCACTTTAAAAGTAAGAAAGCCAGAAAACCATGTTCTCACTGATCTCCAAAAGAAGCATTTTATTAAAGCAAGGAAGAAAACATTTAAATTATGAGTTTTAGTTCCTCCAACAAAAGCCATCACATCAGACCTACCAAATAATTACGTCTTCAGACATTTGGGAAATAAAACCTAGAAAAAATGCATAATGGCAATGCAGTCCCCTAGGGTATTAAGAAAACTGGAAAGAGTACTTGACTAGGTAGGGGAATTCAATCCATTTTGTCAGCCTCTAATATACAGAAATTCAAATCGATCAAAATTTTTTCTTGAGTTCTTACTATGTGTTTGTCATATTCCAGCTGCTTTATAGGAATTATTTTATTTCATTCTGTCATGTTTTTTTTTTTTTTTTAGATTATTAGCTCAGTTTTACAGATAAGGAAACTAAGTTTTAGAGGGTAAAGAAATAGTGTCATTTATCCATCAAATATAGTCCTCTATTTCCATCTAGTATCTGATATAAAACCTAGCATGTAGTAAATGCTCAAAAAATGTTAACTGAACCACGTAAGTTCTGGGGGGAGGGGGGGGGGACAGAAATAAAAACATTGTGAGTCATGTAGCAAGAAGAGCTTTAGATTCTAGTACTCCAGGGGTTAAGCTAGGTTTCATGTGAACACTTCATAACTCATTATAAAACAATATTTTATTTTGAATGAATCAAATTGAAATCATGCCCACAGGTTCAAGTCCTATTTCAGAAAATCAATAACAACTGAAATCAGTTCAAATTGGACACATTTCTACCACTAAAATAAATAACATGAGAGAAAATAGATGAAAACTATAATCTTAATGAATAATGAAAAGAAAACAAAAACAAAGAGTTTCCACTGAAAAACACATATAAAGAACAACACTGGAGGAAATGCTGTACTTGGCCACTTCTTGAGATCTGCATGGGCCTACCAACTAGTGCTGCAGGTACAGGTTTAAGCCTCTCAACCTTATCTCACAAAGCATGACATGTACCACATTCCCCATACACTGAGAATTTACTTTTCCTGAAAACAGTATCCTAACCTTCAGATCATTGGGTTGGACCTGATGTAAGCTGAAAAGCACTTCCACCTAACGCTATAGCCCCTCACCTATTCCCGTCCTATTCTTCTAACCACAGAGAAGGAAAGGAGACCTGAAAGAAAGATCAATAATGGCTCCGGGTGAAAGCTGGTTTCTACAGAGAAGAAGGACCAAATAAGGGCCATCACAAGTAAAGAATTTGCAGGCCTGGTGACTCTACTAGCACCCAGGACACAAACAAACATAGTGAGGCTTCATGGTACATGCTTCATTGAAGGAAGGTCTAGCACAATCCCATTACAACATGGTCACTTGTTATTCCATGCACAGCACCAGATGCACAATGTTCTTCTAAAGATAAAAATTCCACAAACAGAATTCAATATTTTATAAACTTCAAAATGAATTCTGCCCCCCACATCCATCATGAAAATAATCTACAAGAAGCTCTCTACACTGACCAATTCTTAGATTTGTTTATCTGAAATTCAGTTTGCTAGCCCACAAGAACTCATTACAATACGATGACTCATCCTTGTCGCCAAGGACACCTAGATGCGCCTAGAACTTTTCCTAAGTCTTCATGCCTTTCTCTCCTATAAAGAGCACCAGGGAACAGCCTTTTGTTCTTTTTACCTTTAAATCCCTCAGCACTTACCCCTGTGACATAAAGGTCCTCCATAACCATTTGGGAATTTGAAGTGAATTAAGTCCTGTGGGTGCATGACTTTTTTCTGGATTTTCTGGGACAATCTTTCCTGACTGTGTGCCCTGGTTTGCTTATTTTTCAAAGCTGGACTTTGATTGCAGAGGCCGAGTTAAGGGCCTAATACCAGCATGGGTTTCACACCCTGATGTAATTTTCTGTAAAATATGACACAGTTGGTGTAGCCAATAGTGAGGTGATAATTTAACTTAGATTTCTTTCTTTTTCCTTTGGATGTTTAATTTTTGCATGTTTGTGCGGGGGGTGGGGAATAAAGAGGAGGAGGTCATCATGCCAATTCAATGCACTGAATTATTCTTTTTAGTAGATACGATAAAGTTTGGAAGGCAGACCACACAAGGAAGGTGCCTTCTCAGAATCATCTCTATTATGGGAGAGATTTATGTTCAATGAGCAAGTGTTTTTTCTAACAAAAGAATGAAAGGGTTCAAATTTAGTCAGACATTGGTATGAGGCACTGATAATAAAACACAACTCTATTCTTAAATGAGCCACGCAGTCGGTAAAGATGGAGTTTTTGTGAAAGCAGGCAAAATGAGGACATTTTAGAGCAGAAGGTCAGATGGCCCTAAATATGTAGAGAGGAGCGGGTGGGAAGAAATGCCCAGGGCCTTAGCTTGGCAACAGTCCACACCCACCTCTTGGCTTTCCCTCTCCTGGCCACCCATCCTGCTGACTGGAGTTCTTCAAACCACCATTCTCCCCAGGCAATTCCCACTCCCTGGAGAGCCTCTGGCAACCGCACTCTTTCTCTACCTGGCCAATGTAATCATCCCTAAAAACGCCGCCATGAAACGCCGCCATGCCACCTCCTCCAGAAAGCCCTTCCTGCCTCTTTCCTCCCCACCTCAATCTTCCCTAGGACTATTTCAAAGACAATAAACTTGAGCTTCTTCTAATTAAATTCAGTCCTCTCGCCCCTAGAGGTTCAATCCAGTCCTTAATCCAAGCAATTGATTCATTCAGTGGACAGTTATTGGGGTTTACAGAGCACCGGCACTGTGCTGAGCCGTGGGGAAGAGAAGATGAAGACGACAGTCCCAGCAGCCAAGGCAGGAGACAGCTTAATAGCGGAGAGAGATCCAAAGAGTGAAAATAGCAAGTCTCCCAGTGCACTAGTAGAGAATGACTCAAAGTGCAATCAGCGTGCCAAGGAGACAGCAACGACATTGAATCCTAGTCCCTCATAAACTGCAGGGGAACCGGAAACAGAGAGGAGACCAGGATGTGCAATAACACACCAAAGAGCCCCCTTTCCATGTTTGCTCTGAGTGTGGGGATATACCATGCTCTTGAGCTTTCTCTAACATTGTGCTGTGGAAATAACACAAGCCTCCAGATTTAGGCAGATTTGGGTACAAATTCCAACTCTGTCACTTACTAGCTGTGTGACATGGGTTGTTACTCCATCTCTCTTTGCTTCAGTTTCTTCAGGGGTACGAAAGGTTTTAAATACTTAGCATACTACAAACATCGGCGATAAGGATCAACTACAAAGGTCCTATTACAGTATCCGGTATAAAACATAACCTCAGTAAACACCGTTTTCCCCCTTCTTGCTTAGGATCTAATTCTCCTACCAGCATTATGTGTCCAGCACATCTGCAAGAAACCCTAATGTTATGTAATCATATGTAAGATGAAAATATAAAATGTCACTATATCTGTGGCTAAATACAAGGGGTACAGATATTATCAGAACCCTGAAGAATTAAGTGAAATGTCCAAGACTTGTGCACTAACCTTTAATGCCAATTCTGCTGCTAACCTGTATGTCATGGTGCTCCATCACCTCATTTGCAGTGTATCCTCCGAAAAACGGTATCATTAACTTCCCACATCAGCAAGTTTCAACCTTTTCATCTCACAACACACATAAACTAATTACTAAAATTCTGCTGCACACCGAAAATATATTTTTGCTGACTGGACAAAAAATAAATACAATTTTGATTCATTCACACTGGACGGCTATTGTTGTGTTGCTGCTGTCAATTTTTTGTTTTGACAACCTAAGGGAAAAGAGGTCAGGGCCCCTGACTAAATAGTCAGGTTCTGCCTAACTATTTATTTTAAACATTCTTGTGGACCCCAGTTGAAAATCTCTATTCTACACAGCAACTGCTATGAGATGGTATATAGACCAAATAAGAAATACTGTCCACATTTAAAATCATTTTTAATATATTTTTTATTGATTTCAGAGAGGAAGGGAGAGGGAGAGAGAGATAGAAACATTAATGATGAGAGAGAGTCATTGATCGGCTGCCTTCTGCACGCCCCCCTTCGAGCCTGCAACCTGGGCATGTGCCCTGACCAGGAATCAAACATTGACTTCCTGGTTCATAGGTCGATGCTCAAACATTGAGCCACACCGGCTGGGCTTTATTATTATTTTTATTTTTTTTTAAATACATTTTATTGATTTTTTACAGAGAGGAAGAGAGAGGGATAGAGAGTTAGAAACATCGATGAGAGAAACATCGATCAGCTGCCTCTTGCACACCCCCCACTGGGGATGTGCCCGCAACCAAGGTACATGCCTTGACCGGAATCGAACCCGGGACCCTTGAGTCCGCAGGCCAACGCTCTATCCACTGAGCCAAACCGGTTTTGGCCCGGCTGGGCTTTAAAGTCATTTTTCTACAATACTTAAATTCTCTCAAGTCAAGACAGCTCAATGGACACTGCCTGCAACTTGACTTGCATTTAAAATTAAAGCAATTGGCCTTAATTGCATTTAGTTACGTTTCCCATCTGATTATGAATTTAAATTTGGGGAGGCCTACAGAGAAACCCCAAAGGTCTGCTTCCCCAATAGTCACTTGAAATCTGCTCAAATCTTCCCAAAGGGGAAATGGCTGGGCCTCCTGCGACTTTGTCCACCTGCCCGAACTCCTCTACCACCACCTTATACACAAACATTCACTCCTCAAATGACTAGGTACTATATTTCAACATCAGGACTCATGTGCATTACACCAACTTTTAAGACAATTACAGTCAAATTAGTAATGGTTGAGGATTCTCTTAGGGCTCCTGTCTGCCCCTTGCCAAGGGATGTGGCCGCCATGAACTAATCACAGGAGGGCAAATAGCCAGAGGGAAGCAGAAGTTCTGGCCCTGGAACAGCAGGAGGCAGAGTAAAGAGAAGGACAGAAAGAGAGAGCCAACTGGACCAGATTCCCAAGAGGAAGCAACAAAGTGTTTCCTTCTCAACAATCTAAAATTAGTTCTCTTGATGGCACATTAAGATACAAGACCCAGAAAGCTCCATGGCTAGGGCAATAGGGAAAAGGCCTTAGAAATAAGTCACATCACTTAAGTATCACAGGTTATACAGCTCCCTATCTGACGTCTTGACCAGCTTTACTAATAAGGAGAATCAATTGCCCTTGTGAGTTCCACAAGGTCAGAACTGGTTGTTTATCCAACTTTGCAGCCTCAGGCATGGAGAGACACACATTCTATGTAACCCTCATTTAATTCCCAAATGACCTTGTGAGGAAGAGTCATTTGTCCTTTACAGAAGAGGCCCCCGGGACCTAGCAAAGTTAAATTACTAGCTCAGGGTACCATAGCTTGAGCCAAGACATGAACCAGGTGCATTTGATCCCCAGCCTCAAATTTGTTCAAGGTCAGTTGCCTCCTTAGCACATAGGAGGTAACCAGTAAATATTACATTTAACTCAAGTTCCCACGCTGGCCCCTCCCACAGCTGATCACACTGTCCTGGCTCTAGCACAGGTGGCTCTACTAAAGCCAGCCCTGCTGGGCTCCACGCTCTGCTCCCTCTCCCTCCTGGCAGAGGGAAGCTGTGTCCTCCTCAGAATCACCTGGCAAATTTTTTTTTTTATTAAATATATTTTATTGATTTTTTTATAGAGAGGAAGGGAGAGGGATAGAGAGTTGGAAACATCAATCAGCTGCCTCCTGCACACTCCCTACTGGGGATGTGCCTGCAACCAAGGTACATGCCCTTGACTGGAATCGAACCTGGGACCCTTGAGTCCGCAAGGCCGATGCTCTATCCACTGAGCCAAACCAGTTAGGGCAAACCTGGCAAATTTTAAACCTCTGTGGCTCAAAGACATTCACTGTGTGTTCTGACATTTCTCATGTGATGCCTCAAAAGCCCTGGCCTCTGCAGGCACAGTGGGCATGGGTCCCTGCTGAAGTAGGACACCCTTTCTCGTCCACTTCTATCACGTCGCGGCACAACAGCAAGCCCAGGGCTCTGGCCCTCTGAACCCAGACGGGTTTGGCATCTTTTTCTTGTAAGTAAAGCCCACGTTAACAGCCCTGTGACCTCACAAGGTCACGTGGTTCTGTCTCCTTGGGGTTCCACAGAACAAAAGAGCTTCATCTAAATTGAGAACCTGTTCTCCTTGGATCTCTCCTCCCAAAATGACAAACACCAGAGCTGCCTGTGATAGGTAGTGTGCCTATGGGGGGGCCACACTGCCAGGGCACGGTTTTGACACAATACTAGCTATTTGCTGCTGCTCCTGTTACACCAGCTTGACTAACAACTGGCTGTATGATGGCGTTGACAGTACCTAAGATTCACCACCCCTGTGTGTGCCACACACTTTTCTACACTGTATAGATGGTAACTCATTTATTTAGCCTCCACAATGACCCTATGAGGCAGGCACTACCTGCCCATTTGACAAAGAAAGAAACTGAAACTGAGGGGGGCCAAACATCTGTCCCAAATACCCCAGAGGTTTTTCCTAGAGAGAAGACTGGAACTCGGACTGCCGGGCTCCAGAGCTCCCCCACCACACCACTACCCTGTTCCATTAGTCTCGCTGCAAAGCTTGTTGTGAAACCATGAATGTCTTCCAGGGTTATGTGAGTATAACAAGAATTTCATAATTGCTTATATGTGATTTCATCTGCCAGAAGCTCTAGGTAACTGCAGAGAACTACACTGAGTTAACCTGAGCAGTGCAGGAATACACAAAACACACACACCCCTCTCAAACATCTCCAAGCCACCTCAATTCACACGTGCTACGAGCCACACCCATCTGGTGTCACAACTTGCCCTCCAATTTTGGATCATCTTCCTTTCTCCGCTTCATAGAAATTATGAGCTGTAACCCTTCCAATACTGTTATAGACAGAATGGTGCCTCCCAACGTCCATACATTGAAGCCCTGAAGTCCAATGTGACTGTATTTGAAAATGGGGCCTTTATGGAAGCAACTGAGGTTAAGTGAGATTCTAAGTTTGGGGTCTTAGTCCAATATGATTGGTGTCCTTATGAGAAGGAGCATCAAGGGTGAGCATGCACAGAGGAAAAACGATGTGAGGACACAGGGAGAAGGTGGCCAATGAGAAAACCATCAAGAGAAACTAACCCTGTGACACACTGATTTTGGACTTCCAGCCTCTAGACTGTGAGAAACAAATTCCTGTTGTTTAAGCCACCCCGTCTGTGGGATTTTGTTATGGCAGCCCTAGCAAACTAATACCCAAGAGCAATTTACAAGCAAACATCAGGTTATTTTTTAAAAGGTAAACTCTATTTTTTAACCATTTAACATGTGTAGACTATACTCCTGTTTTTACTAGGTTCCTAACTCTTCTTTTAATGTCACTGATGAAGTCTTTGAGTGTTGTGTCCTGACTCATTTTTCTCATAAGACGTGTGTTGTGTTGTTTTGTTTCGTTGTGCAATTTTGTGGAATGTATACATCATATTATAGCACAACCTTCTGTATTGCCACTCAGAGAATAGTGACTTATGGATCCGGAAGACAAAGCATAAAACACAATGTTTCTATAGTCTTCTTCAGACACTCTGATGAGGTGGGTTCTATAAAAATAGTCTCGAGAAGGGAAGGCACCAAACTTAGATACAGAGCATGTATGTGTATTTGTGTGGGCACATATGTAGACTACAATCCTGTATAAGTAGAAAAGGTTAAAGTATTAATTTCTGTTTGGTAGGCTTTGGAGGATTTTTCTCTAAATTTTACAAACATTTTATATATCTCCTATACTCAAAGTTGATTATAATGATTTTCATAATTTTGTCCTAAATAATAAATAAATAACTTTTAAAATAGAATAAACAACAAAGAGAAATGATGTATAAATTCAAAATATGGCAGACGAGAATTAAATAAGAATATTAGGCTTTAATAAATTCAGTTATTCCTCAATTTACTCTGTCCTTTTTTTTTTCTTTCTTTCATCCTCACCTGCAGATGTTTATTGATTTTAGAGAGAGAGGAAGGAAGGGAGAGAGAGAAACATCGATGTGAGAGAGAAACTGCATCCCATATATGCCCCGACTGAGGATTGAACCTGCAACCTAGGGATGTGCCCTGACTGGAACTGAACCTACAACCTTTTGGTGTTCAGGATGACATTCCAACCAACTGAGCCACCTGGCCAGGACTATACTCTGTCCTTTTCATCACTCTCCAACTCCATGTTGGACAAAATTATTGGATCTCGGACTGCCGGGCTACAGAGCCTTAAGAAACTGAATATTTAAAGAAAACTGACCAACAATACTGAGTATGCAGCCAGCTTGACCAAAGTACAGCCTCTTTGATATTTTTAGAAAAACTATGTTTTCCTTAATTAGCCAGTATACATGGATTAAAGGCCTAGCCATATGCCATCAAGGAATGTGAGAGGCTTGATTTAATTGGAAAACCCGAGTTAACTTGCTACAGATGGTAGGTCTGGAGTGGAAAGAGGGAGAAAGGTTTTAAGAGCTTATTCAAGGCAAAAGAATAGACTGCCTATAGTCAGGTTCATCAATCTTCATAATGTTTGTAGTGAAAGCGACACTGCCTAAGAATACTAATAAGTTCAAAGAGGGCTTGATTGAGCTAAATGAAACTGCATTAAGGCACCATGTCTCAGGAATATTAGAGATGGGGCACACTAATTACAGAACTGTCATAATGCTTCTATTACATGGCAACACTCTGAGCAATGGATTACTGTGCCTGGTGCTACAAGAACACATTCTCTTTCTTGAAAGAACTGTTAATATTACTGTAATCCTAAAGCACTTAGCAAACGATGGCTCTCCAGCCAAATCCAGAAGGCCATCTGTTTTTGTACAGCCCATGAGTTAAGAATAGTTGTAAAATGTTTAAATTGCTGGGAGAAAAAATTAAGAATAATGCTTCATGACACTTGAAAATGATGACTTCAAACTTCAGTATCCATAAATAAAGTTTTATTGAAAACGAGCCATGCACATTTGCATTGTCTAGGGCTGTTTTTGTGGTATAACAGCAGAGTTGTAATTGTCACCAGGCTCATGTGGCCTAAAATATTTACTTTCTGGCCATTTACAGGAAAAGTTCCCTGACTCCTGTTCCAATGTCAAAACTGACCTGAACACAACCCACCGATTTAAAACCACTGGAAATAGTCAAGAATAGCCTTCCACACCAAATTTGAACGATACTGAGGCCAGAGTAACTATGTACTTTGAATGATGTAAATTGTTCACCAACCTAGGAATGATTTTGTATTAATGAAAAATAATCACCACCTTCACAGCAACAAAACAACTCAACCTTATACTATTCAAGACCTAAGTGGTTGACCCCAAATTTACGATTAATGTTTTTTCAGACTTATGATCAGTATCGACACACTGCCGATCATGTATCCCATGAAGTCACCTTCACAGCAACAAAACAACTCAACCTTATACTATTCAAGACCTAAGTGGTTGACCCCAAATTTACGATTAATGTTTTTTCAGACTTATGATCAGTATCGACACACTGCCGATCATGTATCCCAGTACTGATACAATGAAGACATCACTTTTCTTACTCTCCTGTTCTGAAACCGCATCAATCTCCAGCATAACTTTGATGGTGAACTTTGTAAAAGATGCTCACGTCATGATCTAATGGAGAAAATGATCAAAACTAAATTGTTTTTTGGCAAATTTTGTCCATCACTAGTGTGGAAGATGGAAGATTCTAAAGCAGTTTACAAATATGCAGTTGATTTTTTTTTTTTCCAAACAGGTGACTGAGTTATAAAAACCAGACAATTTCCTCAGATCAAAGACTGACCTGAAATAAAGGAATATGAGACTCAACTTGTTGCTTCCTGTACAACCCCGACCCTTTATCAGGCTCCACTTTCAGATTGAAGTCACAGACAGCACTGCTGATTTGTCCAAATAAAACAGCTAACAAATAAAAGCAGTGACCAAGTTGGTGGCATGAAGGCAACTGGTTAAGCCACTCGTTTCTCATGCTGAGTTAATCCTTAGTTCAATGGAATCACAAATTAAGACCACAGGCCTTCTTTGCAGAAATGAAGACACAATTTCAAAAGGTTCCCGGATTTTGGTCATTGTGCTACCGCTAACAGAAGCATACAGATACAGAAGCATCTGGGGATCATTTTAATCAGCATCAAGTCTAAAATGGAATTCCTAAACAAAAGACAACCTTGGATCCACATCTTATAGCAAGTCTCCACACGGATCAATCTTCAATCCAAATAAATCACCACTAATCTGTGAAGCATGACTATTCCTTCTCCTACATTTTCAGGTTATCATGTGGGAGATTTATCTGTCCAATCAAATAGAGACTGCTGAAATGAAAGCCACACATAATATTTACTCCCAGATGTGTGTGATTAAACCTACTGCACAATATTAAAAAATAATGAGCATAGGTAGGGCACAATTGAGAGGAAAGCATTTTACTCTGAAAATTTATCTCTGCCCCTTCCTGTGTCACCCTGCAGATATCTTCATTTCAGATATTTACTTTTATGTTATCCAGATATTGTTAGAGGAGGAAGGTGAAGCCTCAAAGCCTGATCCCCCAGTTAAATGGCTCCCATTCAGAGCCAGTTTCTCCTAAAATGTCTCACGTGACATCTCATTTTTATAAATTCTTTACTCCCTCTTGAAAATCTCTATTTCAATAAAGATTGAAATGCTTCTGGAAGAAATATGCATCAAAACAAACACAGCTGTAAATGACTGACATCAGCATGAAGAAAAAAAAAAAAATACCACGTCAATGTTTCAACACATTACTTGCTGAGCAGCTTCTCCTACTCAGTCCTTCTGCGTTAAATGGGTGTGCCCAAAATTGGACATGCCAGCAGATGGTTATAAGCACTGTTTGGCATGCATCTTGGTGCATTCTACACTGCTGACAGATGAAATACAATTCCCCTGGAGGGATGCTATGGTTTCTAAAGCAGTACTTACATAACAAAAAAACTACAGAATCTTTCCATTGGGGCCCTAGATCTATAAGCTCCAAAGTTGTGTTGTCTTGCTTGTTTAGTAGATTTGAACAGCAGTCATCTCTTCTCAGAGATTAGTGCTTCTTAACCAGAGATGTGTGTCATCAGAATTCAGGATATTTCTCCCAAGATATGCATGTCCAGACCCCAACTGAGTCCCCACACTTAATCAGACATGCTGGTGTGGGGCCTGGGCATGTGTACGTATTTTGGAAAGCTTACCAGGTGATTATGAAGTGCATCCCTGGTTAAGATGGCTTTCCCTGATTATTTTTTAAAGTGGTGAGTAAATAACTGTGACATACATGTGTGCATGCAGAGAACAATATAATTCTGTTTTATTTTCCATGGTGCTACCTAAACATACTTCTTTGCTATCCCATTCTTTCCCCCTGGTTTCTGCTTTTGAAATTGGCTTGGAGCATTCCATAGTTCAGTAATAATCCCCAGATAAATTTTAGGTAAAGTCCAAGTATATTAGACACTCTTCATTGGGGGTAGGGGCAGTATGCCAACTTAGATCAGCAAATTCTTCCAAAACAATGTCATCTGAACATAGAGTCATTCGACAAATATTGATTCAGCAGCGTCTACATGTTGTGGTAAAGGCAGAGAAGAATTCAAGAAAAACAAGATGTGGTTCTTGTGCCCTCAAGGAGCACATCCTACCTAATAAAATGGTAATATGTAAATTACCATCACTCTGCTACGCCCACGATTGGGCCAGCGGGAGGCGCAGGGGGCGGGACTCGGGGTGGCCGGGGTAGCCGATTGGGCCGGCGGGACGCTGAGCTGCGGGACAGAAGGGGCCTCTGGGGCAGCGAGCTCACATCCCGCCACGGACCATCAAAAGCGGGGGAGCTGGGTGCCTGTCTGCTCCGGCATCAGGCCTTTCGGAAGCCTCTGCCGAGCCGGAGGCTTCCGAAAGGCCTGGTGCACCAGCAGACAGGCACCCAGCTCCCCCGCGATTGAAAGCGAAAGCGTGTAGGGGACCCTACACATGCATGATTCAATCATGCACTGGGCCTCTAGTATGATATAATTAGGGTGATACTATATAGACAAGCTATGAAAAGATAAATAACCACATAAGTAAACATGTGACTTGGTATTAAGCGACTAGCTCTTCCAATAAGGACTAAGAATTCAGAAGAAGTAGCGCTCCCTCCAGACCCAACAGTCACAGCACATTTCCGAGAGGGCCTGGGGTTTGAAGAGTGGATATGGGGTAAGTGGGCGGGGCAGAGGAAGGCAGAGGTTCCCAGGCAGGAGTAGGGGACAAACCAAGGCAGGAATGAACAAAGTAGGGACAGTGGAAACATGGCCCTCAGGAAGAAAGGGGTCGTCTGGGTAACTAACATCAAAAAGGTGAAGGCCAGACTATATCAGGCTAAGGAGCCTAATATTGATCCTATAGTTGTAGGAAAATCATTAAAGTTTTAAAGCAGCAGACCATGGAGATAATAGTATTTTAGGAAAATGTAAAAAAAATTTTTGCAGCCAACAAGCATATCAGATAAATAATGGGATTTATGAGGCCCATCAGGACTGGGGCCATTGCAGTGGCTTTACAAAGAACTAATGGATCTCAGGGGCTGGTTGGTTTATTTCTAGCGTGTAACAGAACAGAAGCATACAAGAATAGGAGAAAAAGAGAAGTCAGGAGTAGAAGCAAATCAGAGTAGCCAGCTGGAGGTGACTCAGAAGAAACAGTTGCACTGGACACATGGCTTTGGAAGAAGTTGTGAGAGAAAAGAACTCCTTTTACACAGAGGATGGAAGGTAGAAAGAGGGAAATAAGAGATTGAAGACTGAATCTGAAGAAGTGGCCCATTAAAGACCATAAGGAAAATAAGAGAATAAATGATGCAAACAAAAGTCCTCAGAAAGGCAGGAGAATCTATTGTCAACCTAGAGGGCAAGGGAGAAGAGTTTCAAAACAAAGTTCATTAACAGTCTTCTGCAATAGGGTCAAAGGCCACTGGTAATGACTTAGTTCTAGTCCCAGCAACCCCTGTGATGCTCTAACCCACAATTGATCTTTATCTTTTAATCTTTAGTTACTGACTGTGCATACCAATCGTTTAGCACACATATCTGTTTTTTTAATAGCTGTCTTGACTCTCACATGTTGAGAAATTACATTTTACATGACACTATTATAAATAAGCTACCCAAGGGAAGAGATCATAATTGATGCCTTTATGCACCCCCAATCCCCACATTGTGCCTTAACATTGCCATGCCTCTAGCAGTCATTTAGAATTTTTTTAAATTCCAGAACATTTTAAAAAATATATTTTTTATTGATTTTAAAGAGAGGGAGAGAGAGATAGAAACATTGATGAGAGACATACATCCATTGGCTGCCTCCTCCACGCCCTGCATTAGGGATTGAGCCTGCAACTCCAGGCATGTGCTCTGACCGGGAATTGAACCAAGGACCTCTTGGTTCATAGGTCAATGCTCAACCACTGAGCCACACCAGCTGGGCTAATTCCAGAACATTTTTATCACCCCAAAAAGAAACCCTGTACTTGTCAGCTATCACTTTCCAACCCTCCATCTTTGCCACTGGCAACCACTGATCTGATTTCTGTCTTAGCGATTTGCCTGTTCTAGACACTTTCTATAAATGGAATCATACAATATGTGGCCTTTTGTGACTAGTTTCTTTCCTTTAGCATAATGTTTTCTTTTTCCTTTTTTAATTTAAAACAGATACATTAAGTTTCTTGGTTTTTTTTTAGAATATACAAAATAAATCTATTACTAGATTGTAGATACAAAATAATTAGCCATTTACATGCAATAAGCATTAATATTTCAAGAAAAACAATTTTAAATATAATAATGTTTTTCACTAATTGAAATACTTTTAACTAATTGTAACAGTAATCATCCTGGTGATTGTGGTATGCGGGTAAGAACCAGTTGAATTCAGGGAGAAGACACAGACATTGATATAACGTTGAGCTTTGCTTGTCAAAGTGACCCATGGACCAGCATCGTGGCCGGGGAATGTGCTAACAATGCACTCTCAGCCGCCATCCCAGAACGACTGAATCAGAATCTGCACTTTAACAGGATCCAGGTGACTGCTTCTTACACACGCTGATGTAGACTCAGCATAGTGTAGGAAGGGCTAGCACGGAGGTACCAAGTAAGTTAGCGGGAGCTGGAGCAGATGGCACCTGAGCTTCAGTGTGTGGGCATGGGCTGAGACCCCACTTCACCCCTACTCAGACCTGCAGTTCTAGGATGCAGCCCTTTGAGTATTGGCAGGACCAGGCAGCAATCCCAGCTTCTGAGCAGGAGCCCAGATGCATAAATCCTTCCTCCATAATCTGCCACTAACTTCAATTACAGGAAGGGCTTTGCAGATTGTATCTACGAGGCTGTTTTTCCATGTTTTATAAATATTCTGACCTCCTGAAGACCCTGTAAATGCACCCCGTATTTATCCAGCCCTAGGATTTACGACATTATTCTGCCTCTCACTCATTCTCCTAGAACCATGGTCAGCAAACTGCGGCTCGCGAGCCACATGTGGCTCTTTGGCCCCTTGAGTGTGGCTCTTCCACAAAATACCACGGCCTGGGCGAGTCTATTTTGAAGAAGTGGCGTTAGAAGAAGTTTAAGTTTTAAAAATTTGGCTCTCAAGAGAAATTTCAATCGTTGTACTGTTGATATTTGGCTCAGTTGACTAATGAGTTTGCCGACCACTGTCCTAGAAGATTAGGTTTCCCTTTAAGCTTTAGATTACAATTGCTAAAACAATTTTTGGGCATAATTGGAAGCCAGACCTGAAAATGTAACTTTAACCCCAAATAGAAAGAGGCTGCAATGGAGGGAGCTACACTGACGGCACTTCAGTTAAATGCCCAGGTGTCAGGAAAAAGCTCCCAAAGAAAGGAAAGAACGGTTAGACACAGGTGCCATGTATCCCAGAGGAGGAAAACCAACTAGAACAATGAGGCAGAATCCTCCCTTTGTGGGGGATGTGCTCAATGCTTCAATATTCCTTTCTCTAACTTTCCTATAGATACGTGTACTGAGTGTCACTACTTCAAAATATCCCTGTGCTAAAAGAGTTCTCGCTGGGTCTTCTATCATTTTTAACAGCTTCCTTGAGATATAATTTACACACCATAAACTTCACATTTCCGAAATAGAAGAGAATTTCATTCCATGCCCCACCTTCAGGCAATGCTTCATTAAACTCACCCAAGAATATAATACAGCCATTTCTTAACTCTCCAGGAATATAGGTCATCAGTGTGACCCTCTGATAATATATCCTAGTATCTCAGCTTTATCAGTGGAAAGAACCTGATGGCAAAGTCTACTCTATTAAAATTCAAACTATAAATGTAATGATTTTTAGTGCTATATTTCAAGTGGCTGACTGAAAATTCCATTGTAGGTTCTGTAATATGCCTACTTTGTAGAAACTCCATGCAGAAGCCAACTTCATTTACTGCATCCAAAGTGGAAACCACAAACTTGTACCAACTATTCCCTAGTTTTTCATGTACTGTTTTCCCCACAAAGTGGCTTTTTAGGGGCCGCTGGAGCCTGGACTAAGCCTTTATTTTTCACCTCAAGGGTGGTATGGGTTACTATGCAGATTTTTCTTTCAAAAAGAAAAACAGCAACTTACATGCTCTCACAGAACCTCGTCAGTGTGCTTGGCTTCTCCTGGTTGCGTCTTTGTCTAAACCAGCGCTGAATGCTGCGAACGTCCCAGTCCAGCTGCTTGGAGAGGCCTTCCAATCTCTTCTCATCAGGATGCTGTGAAACAAGGGACCAGGAAAATCATTTCCAACTTCACCAAAAAGAGATATGCCCTTGTCTACAGTTGAGGTTTTTGTTTTTTTATATATATATATATATATATATATATATATATATATATATATATACTATCTGCTACTGAGATTTCCACATTTACCACTGAGGACGTAGGCCTTCCATTAGCAGTGTGGATGTAAAAAACCACTTAGGACAAGTAAAGTTATTCACTGTGAAACAGCATTGAAAAACATGAATCTTGCTCTAATGCTTGCACTTCTTATAAGCAATGAAGATGCAATGGGACAACCACCTGGCTGAGTCAGCTCCATTAGCCTTCAAGGAAAGGAGTTTCAAAACAAAGTTCATCAACAAAGTCTTCTGCAGCAGAGAAGTAAAGGCCACCTTAGGTGAATGTGCAAAGAGGCATCATTTCAATATTTCCGTTTCTCAGGAGGAGGGGGGGGAAGCTAGACCCAATTATCATATATCAGGATAACAAAAAGCTTGGAATAATCCCCAAATAGCTGGCGTTAGCCTAAGGGACCAATTCCACTACAAAATATGTTTTTTCTTTCTTCTCTCTCCCCTCTCCTCTGTTCTTCACATATTCCTCTTCTATTCATTTCCTGGTCATTCCTGTTTACCCGTCCCCATCAAAACCTTTACAAGGACTATGTACAACTTGAAGACACAAACGTGGTGAGGTGGAAAGAGATGCTATGTATGCTTGCCACAGGATGGTAACTGTCTCACACATTTCTGGAACACTAGGAGATGACAGACATAGGTTCAATTCCTCGCTCCAAGGACCTACCCCTCTGAGCCTCGGTTTCCTCACCCATTTAATAAAAGGGCTATTTATCCACCTAAATGGGATGGCAGTGAGGACCAAATGTCAAAAATGTATGTAAACTCAGCACATGTGAGTTCTCCCCTTTCCTTCCTCTCTCTTCGGTATCTTAGAGAGCACCCTGCCAAATATTATGGGAGGGTGACCTGCCACACAACACGACTAAACTAATTTAGCTTTGTTCCTTATTTACTCTAGCTTTGCTTTCATAGAAGGAGGCATTAATGATCAGAGGAAATAACCAAAAATGGGGAAGGCAGGCTGACCAGCTTTCTGCTCTCTAGTTATGAGGTTTGAATTTTCACATGACACCCTTTAAAGCATCTCAATCAATTCTAGGTGTCAGACACACAGGAAGCACAGCCAGTGGCCTCAGTGTTATGACTGAAGTTATAAAATGTGCTGAGCTTGTGTCTGTAAAAGTTATTCGCCAAATTTCAGAAAGGCATGTACGTTGAGCTGTCTTTATTAGTAGTCCTGACACCATCTCCTCTCTCCCTTTATGTCTTGCTTAATTTAAAAGTGTATGAGAGAAAAATTTACAGCCTACAATATATCTTGGACTGATCATTTTCCTAGAAGAATTCATTTTTCATTTCAATTTACATTCTAAGTTTATTGACTAGGTAAAACACTCATATGGTTCCCAGATTAAAGATTATTCAAAGTTTCACCTTCCTACTTTGTTCCGCCTCTCTCAGTTCCTCCTCTCCCCTTCTTACCAGGTAACCAGTCGTTAAATCAGGTCCTTTCCAGTGTTGTTTTATGCAAATGTAATCAAATATAATCTAATAATAGACAAATATGCAAATTGACCATACCTCCGACACACCCAGAAGTCACGCCCACAAGCCACGCCCACCATCCAATCAGAGCGAGTATGCAAATTAACCCAAACCAAGATGGCTACAGCCACAGAGAGCAAGGTTCCCTAGGTAACAGAGGAAGCCAAGCTTTCTGCCAGCCGTTGCAGGCCTAAGCCTCCACTCAAGCTACAAAGTTTCAATTATAGAAGGTAAACAAATTCAAACAGAAATGGCGGCAGAATGGAGCTTGAGAGAGCAGGCCAGGGTTGCCGCCAGCAACAGGGGTAGCAAAGCTTTCCGCACACCCTGGCTGGGCCCACCCGCTTAAGGCAACAAAGTTTCAATTATAACCCCAACACAAATGGCTGCCTGCCTCGGAGGGAGCCCCAGGCTTGGCACTGCTCCAGGCTACAAAGTTTCAATTGTAGAAGGAAAATAAATTCCAGATACCAGGGTCTCCGCTTGCATCCCAGGGGGCGTGGCCGGCCTGCAAACCACCACAGGCCCCTCGCTCAGGCCGCCCCACGCCCCAAGGGAACCCCACCCTGATCAGGGACACCCTTCAGGGCAAACCAGCTGGCCCCCACCCCTGTACCAGGCCTCTATCCTATCTAATAAAAGAGAACTATGCAGATTGATCATCACTGCAACACACAATATAGCTGCTCCCATGTGGTCAAAGATCCTGCCCCCATGTGGACACAAGATGGCCACCACAAGATGGCCAGCAGGAGAGGGCAGTTGGGAGGCACCCGGCCTGCAAGGGAAGGCAGTTGAGAGGGACCGGGCTTTCAAGGGAGGGCAGTTGAGAGGGATCAGGCCTGCAAGGAAGGGCAGTTGGAGGTGATCAACCCTGCAGGAGAGGGCAGTTAGGGGTGACCCAGGCCAGCAGAGGAGGGAAGTTGGGGGCAAACAGGCTGGCATGGGAGTGATTAGGGGGTGATCAGGCTGGCAGGCAGAAGCGGTTAGGGGCAATCAGGAAGGCAGGCAGGCAAGCAGTTGGGAGCCAGCAGTCCTGGATTATGAGAGGAATGTCCGACTGCCTGTTTAGGCCCGATCCCAGGGATCGGGCCTAAACGGGCAGTCGGACATCCTTTGAGGGGTCTGAGATTGGAGAGGGTAGAGGCTGGACTGAGGGACAACCCCCCTCCGTGCACGAATTTCGTGCACTGGGCCTCTAGTTTGAATATATATTCTTATACCCTCCTCCCTGTCTCCCCGCTCCCCTCTCCACCCGCCAGTCACATAGATGTTTTCATACTACATACATCATTCTGGAATTTGGGTTTTTCACTTTATAATGTGTCTTGGAATATTGTCCATTATCCTATACTAGAGGCCCAGTGCATGAAAATTCATGCACTGGAGGGGGGTTCCTCAACCCGGCCTGTCCCCTCTCACAGTCTGGGAGCCCTCAGGGGCGGGAGGCGACCTGGCAATCAGGAGAAGGTGATGACCCCATCACACCTTTGCTGCTGCCACTGCCAGCAGTGCAAGCCTCAGCCAGCCCTGGTTACCTGAGCCTTGGGCGGCCCTGGGTAGCTAGGCAGCCGCCATCAAGGCTTGCCTGTGCCTTGGGCCGGCTCTGGGCAGCTGGGGGCTGAGGGGACTGGGGAACTCCGGAGGCAGGTGCCCTGGCGGGGCTGAAGGGACTGGGTGCCACCATCTTTGAGGGCGTGACAGTCAATTAGCATATTCCTTCCTTACTGGCTGTGGGTGCCGCCATCTTTGAGGGCGGGGCAGTAAATTAGCATATTCCCTCCTTATTGGGTGTGGGCGCCACCATCTTTGCACCAGCATGAGGGGAAATTAGCATATTTCCTCTTTATTAGATAGGATAATAAAAGCCTAGATGACGTCACGCCCTTGCACGACACCCTTGCACAACGCTGTCACAAGATGGCCACATGCACAGCAGAGGTGGGGCCTGGCAGCCACTCCGCACAGTGAGGCCTGGGGGTCCTGCAGCTCTGTGCAGCACAGAGGAGGCCAATCCTGACATCTCCGCCACCTCGTGCAGAGGAGGCGGGTTGCGGCAGGGGAGGGCAATTGTGGGCAATCAGGCCGGCAGGAAAGGGCAGTTGGGGGCAATCGGGCCAGCAGGGGAGCAGTTAGGCATCAATCAGGCCAACAGGGGAGTGGTTAGTGGGCGATCAGGCTGGCAGGCAGAAATGGTTAGGGGCAATCAGGCAGGCAGGCAGGCAAGCGGTTAGGAGCCAGTGGTCCCAGATTGTGAGAGGGATCCCAGACTGGAGAGAGTGCAGGCCAGGTTGAGGGACAACCCCCCCCCCCCACATGCACAAATTTCGTACACCGGGCCTCTAGTAAAAATATAAAGGACACTCTCCTTCCTTTGTAGAACTAAGAATATGCCATAATTTACTTATCCACTCCCCTATGAATGGCCATTTAGTTAGCTTCCAAACTTCCGCTACTATAAACAATGCTGCAATAAATAACCTTGTCCTGGGTCACTTTCTACAGGCCATTTTATATACGACTATAAATTCCCGGAAGTGAATGTTGGCGATCAAAGGGTCTACGCATTTGCAATGTGTTTAGATATTGAAAAACCCCCGTCAGTAATAATCACACCAACTAATACTCTCATGCAAGCAGGCATGCTCATTTCCCAAAGCCTCATCAATAGAGTATATTATCAGACTTAATTATTTTCCAGTCTGACGTATAAAAACTAGCAACTCAGTATATTTTAAAATTTGATTTCCTCTTTTTCTGAGAGAAGCATCTTTTCATGTGTTTTAAAAGACATCTGTATTTCATTTTTATGTACAGTCTTTTCATACTTATTATCCATTTTTTCTTCATTTGTAGGTATTTTATTTATTGATTTGTAGAATTTCTTCAATTATTCTTTAATTTCTTCCATTAAACCTTTGTGTGCACCACTGGCTGCATACTTCGTTCCAATGTGTCACTTGTGCATTATAGTTAGCTTATGGTGTGGTTTTTGCTTGTATTTTTTACTTGCAGAAGTTTGGTGTGTTGTTGTTTTTTTAATTTGAATTTTATTTGAATTTTCCAATCATTTCTGTTACAGTCTCTGAATCTGGGTCATAATTGGAAAAGACTTTTCTATTCTAAATGTCCAAGAAATTCTCTCACATTGTTTTGATTCTAATACATCTATAGTTTTGATTTTTACATTCAACCTTTAGTGTATTTGGAATATGCATATCCTAGTATACAGTGGGAGGTGTGAATCTAACTTTCTTTCCAATTGGCTACCCAGATAGGCCAATACCATTGTTCACATTTTTTCCCAGGAGAAATTGAATCTATTCTTCCATTTTTTCTATTATGTTTGTGCAAGGATATGAAGTTAGGTTACTCAGAAATCTTTTTTTATTTTTCTATATGAACTGTAGAATTAGCTTGTCCAGTTTCAAAATATAAACAAATGGTCAAACAAGAAAACCGGTTGGTATTTTTAATGAGATTATACCAAGTTCTTAAATTAACATAGAGTGAATTGACATCTTTACTCAATTTGTCTTTTGTGTCCTTCAACAGTGTTTGAAATTTCCTCATGTACCTTGCCATCCTTGTTACATTTATTCTTAGGGATGTTATCTTTTTGGGTTTCTATTATAAATAAGGAATTTTCTCAGATCTTCTGACTGCTTAATGTCTGCATGTATATATGATTACTAATTTTGTGCCAACATTTCATATTGTTTGTGGCTAATTTTCCTGGTATACGGTCGTATAATACCATGTTATTAGAATGATACCTCTATAAGCAAAGGACATTTTTAGTATCATTTTTCACTAGTACCTAGGGCCTCAATACTTCTTGAATGAATGAATAAATCTTCTCATAGCCATAGCTTTATTGGCTCCTTTCTAGTTTTTATGCCTTCATGTTCTTTCTTCTTATCTATTTGCTAATTAAATATAAAACTTAGCGCAATGTAAAACAGTGGTTATAAACACCCCTATCTATTTCAGACTTTAGTGGAAATACCCTTCTGTTTCTCATTAAGCAAGAGGCCAGATCTGGGCCTGTGGGCCTGATATACAGGTGTATTAAAGGAAACCACCTCGCCCTAGTTAGATAATTTTATTTTAATCAAAATGATGTTAGGTTTCAGGATCCACGGAGATTGAGCATGCATTTTTTTCTCCTTAGATCAATTAATATGATATATTATTTAAATAGATTTTTAATACTGAATGCAGGGAAGGAAGGCCTTGCATTCTCTAAAATAAACCCTACTGGACAATGATGAGTAATTCTTTTAATGTGTAGTTAGGTTTATCTATTAATTTTTAATTTGGATTTTTCATCAATATTAATAAGTACGATGGCCTCTAATCTTATTTTTTCAAAAAATCTTTGTGAGACTTTGATATTAATGTTTCATTGCTACACAAAAATAATTTGGATGGTTTTCTTAATTTTCTATGCTTTGGGATAGTTTAAAATAGCACTGGAATATTCTGCTCTTTGAGAGAGTGTTATAATTTTCTGAGAGCACCTGAGCCTGGTACTTCTTTGCAGTTTAGTTCTTTGATTTACACACACACATACTCACATATCATATAAATTATAGTTGGTATATTTTATTTTCCCAGAATAACTTCCATTTTATCCAAGTTTTCACATTTTATTTGCCATGTTAATAGAAATGTATCTTTTTTATTTTCCTCCATGTCTATAATCATTGATTATTATGTTAATTATTATGTTGTAAATTTATTATTTGTTTTTTTCTTAACTGGGTTCTCTGACTTTCTATAAAAAAATTAGACAGATAAAGTACTTTCAGATTAATTTTCTTATCTATAGTTTTGCTAATGCCATTTCTGCATTTATCTTTATTAATTTCTTCCTTTTGCTTACCGTCATTTATTTTGCTGTTCTTTTCCTAATGTCTAAGAAAGTGTTTAACTATATATACACTAGAGGGCCGGTGCACGAAATTCGTGCATGGAGGGGGGTTGTCCCTCAGCCCAGCCTGTACCCTATCCAATCTGGGACCCCTCAAGGGATGTCCGACTGCCCGTTTAGGCCCGATCCCTGGGATCGGGCCTAAACGGGCAGTCGGACATCCCTCTCACAATCCAGGACTGTTGGCTCCCAACTGCTTGCCTGCCTGACTTCCTGATTGCCCCTAACCGCTTCTGCCTGCCAGCCTGATCACCCCCTAACCACTCTGCTGCCAACCTGTTTGCCCCCAACTTCCCACCTCTGCCAGCCTGGTCACCCCTAACTGCCCTCTCCTGCAGGGTTGATCACCTCCAACTGCCCTCCCTTGCAGGCCTGGTCCCTCTCAACTGTCCTCCCTTGCAGGCCAGGTGCCTCCCAACTGCCCTCTCCTGCTGGCCATCTTGTGGTGGCCATCTTGTGTCCACATGGGGGCAGGATCTTTGACCACACGGGGGCAGCTATATTGTGTGTTGCAGTGATGATCAATCTGTATATTACTCTTTTATTAGATAGGATAGAGGCCTGATACAGGGGTGGGGGCCAGCTGGTTTGCCCTGAAGGGTGTCCCTGATCAGGGTGGGGTTCCCTTGGGGTGTGGGGCGGCCTGAGCGAGGGGTCTGTGGTGGTTTGCAGGCCGGACATGCCCCCTGGCAACCCAAGCGGAGGTCCTGGTATCTAGAATTTATTTTCCTTCTACAATTGAAACTTTGTAGCCTGGAGCGGAGCCAAGCCTGGGGCTCCCTCCGCAGCCGGCAGCCATTTCTGTTGGGGTTATAATTGAAACTTTGTAGCCTTAATCGAAGGCCTGGGCCCGGCCAGGGTGTGTGGAAAGCTTTGCTTCTCCTGTTGCTGGGGGCAACCCTGGCCTGCTCTCTCAAGCTCCATTCTGCCGCCATTTCTGTTTGAATTTGTTTACCATCTATAATTGAAACTTTGTAGCTTGAGTGGAGGCTTAGGCCTGGCAAGGGCAGGCGGAAAGCTTGGCTTGCTCTGTTACCTAGGAAACCTTGCTCTCTGTGGCTGTAGCCATCTTGGTTGGGTTAATTTGCATGCTTGCTCTGATTGGATGGTGGGCGTGGCTAGTGGGTGTGTCGGAGGTATGGTCAATTTGCATATTTGTCTATTATTAGGTAGGATGAGTTTTCATCTAAGCACTGCTTTGGCATAGTATATAAGGGTGTCCCCAACAAATGTATACACACTTTAACAGCTGATAGCTCAATTTTGAAAATGAAATGTATTTTTAATAAACACTGCCTTTATAACTAGTCAAAGTTTGTGTATACATTTTTTGGGACATCCTATATATGTGAGTAATGCTTTCATAATCATTGTTTTCTAAATATTCTGAAATTTTGTTATACTTAAGGGTTGACTGAGAAGGGGTCAATGGAGGAAAAAAGGGGACATATGTAATACTCTCAACAATAAAGATAAAAATAAAAAGTGTAAAAAAAGAGTTGATTGAGAAAGCAAGAAGATTTCAGCTTTCTGGTTTCTACTATTATTAAATTGTACCTAATTTTAAAATGTATTATAGTTTTGTATATATCAAAAGATAAAATTTTGTAAATATTTAACAGACACTTGAAAAAAGTATAGTCTATATTCAGAGTAGAGTGTTCTAAATGTACCCCTTAGTTGTTCCTCATTAATTACATTTTATTAGAATTTCTATATTCTGTTTTATATTTTATCCACTTGATCTGTCATGAGCCAAAGGCAAACAAAAATGTCTTATTATTAAATTCTTTTCAATCTTTCTTTATGAATGTATTCAATGCATGTATGTTTATAATTATTTTATCTTCATTTTAAATTATATTCTTTAACAATAAAAAGCTAACTCTTCATTTCATTTAATCCTTCCTGGCCTTAATTCCACTTTTCTATGAAAATAAAAACCCTACTTTCTATTATTTATATTTGTCTATATAACTTTAATCACACTCTTATTTTCAATATTTGTAATTACTGTACCTTAAGGTATCTCTTATAAGCTCTGTGACCTAAACCTGAATTATTTTTATTAGATGAATCAAACCATTTACATTTACTGATATAACTGAAAGTTTATTTAATCAAAATGATGTTAGGTTTCAGGATCCACAGAGATTGAGCATGCATTTTTTTTTTTTTTTTGGCTTGTGTCAATAGTATTGGCTTTATTTTTTAAATTTATCTTTATTGTTGAAAGTATTACAGATGTCCCCTCCCCGTCCCCCACATTGACCCTCTCCACCCTGCACCCCCCCACCCCAGAATTATTATTTTATTTTTCAAGTGTAACAATTTTAATAATATAAGTCTTAGTGCTAACTAACCTTCTTGGGTCAATTTTTGTGACATTTGCATTAACATATTAAAATAAACCTCCACTTATTTTTGGATAATTTTCTTGAATTACATCTTCCAATATTTATTCTACTTTGCTTTTTCCTTAAGGGATTTCAATTATGCAGATGCTGTATCTGCTTGGTCTATGTATCTAATTATTTTTAGCTCATTTTTGTTTTATTTAACTCAATTTTATTATTTCTATCTCCCATGTTTCTTGTTGAGTTTTCTGCACTGTCTAGCATTTCCTGTTTTCTTTCCAATTTTGTCTTCATTTCTGGGATAGTCTTAGTACTTTTTTCCTGAACCTACCAGCTCACACTGCATCTCTTTCGTTGACCAGTCATTTTTTTTTTCTTTTGATGTTGTATTTCATTTTTGTAGTCTCCCTCCAAAGACTTACTGCTTTTCAAAAATTATTATTTATGGTGAAATATTTGATCACAATTTTCATTTGCCCTGTGACCTAATTTTTCTAGTAACAATATTTATTTTTTTTTTTATTTATTTTTTATTTTTTTAATTACTTTATTGATTAAGGTATCACATATTTGTCATCAACCCTCCCCCCCCCCATTCCCATCCCAAACACCCCCCACACGCATGCCCCTATCCCCCTGTTGTCCGTGATCACTGGTTAGGCTCATATGCAAGCACACAAGTCCTTTGGTTGATCTATCTCCCTTGTCCCCACCCTCCCCTACCTTCCCTCTGAGGTCTGACAGTCTGATCAATGCTGTTCTTGATCTTCAGTCTATGTTGTTCATCTTTCCCCCTAGATGAGTGAGGTCATGTGATACTAGGAATACACTTATAGGAACCGAAAATGAGACAAGCAATAATGGTTATGCTGAGAGGCAAATGAATCAGTCTATAGTGAGTTTCTTTCTAGGCCAACAGTTCTTTTGAGTCCCGATTTCTATGTCCAACAGTTGTAACAATATTTATTAATAAGTGTTACTATACATTTTTTTTCTTGTCTTTGATGCTGTGTGTGTTCCTTCTTTACTACTCATCACTGAGGGAGCTGGATTTTCTCGACTAGCTCCTGATAGAATGGGGAGCAAGGAGGGTGCTTTTGCAGTTTAGCTGCCACCAAGGTAGACTGGCTCCTGAAAAAGTGCCTTCCACGCGGTCTTCTGTGTACTTCCTCTACCTCTCTGAATTACACTGAATTCAGAAGGACATCTGCCAGCCTCACTCACCAGTTCCTGTGCCTTGTGGTGCAAACACTGTGGACAGAGCTTTTGTCTTACCTTCAAGAGCTGTCTTTCTTGCTGGCTTTCCTGAAATCAACCCCCACTGGGCCCTCCATCTATACTTCATGCTTTTCATTTCCTGCTGCTTGGCTTCTGCTCAGGCCCAACTGTTGTTTGTTAGCTTTTATATATATTTTGAAATCTAAAGATATATATCTCCTAGTTTGCCAAAAATAAAGTGTGTGAGATTTTCCTTTTTTGTGTGTGTATACATTTTTAGTGTTGTTTTTTATTGTACTTTGTAGTGTTTTTTTTTTCCCTTTTTAAATATCTTCACAGAAAGAAATAAAAATTGCCGACTTACAGAGACATTTTTATACCAGAAATATCTAGGTTAATTTTAATGATCACAACCAGTACTGAGAGGGAAAAGCGAAGTAAAAAGGAAAGAATGAGGATAAGTATAATAGGTAAATGAGGGAGAACAAATTATAGGAAGTTTGCCTATCTATATATATAAAACCCTAATATACAAATAGGCAGAACAACTGAACAACCGGTAGCTATGATGTGTGCTGACCACAAGGGGGCGCACGTGGACCATGGCAGGCGTCGGCAGCAGAGTGCAGAACATGGCAGGCATCAGCCGTGGCGGGGTGGTGGAGCAGGTGAGCGGGGATGCCAGACCAAGGCAGGGTGCCTGTCACTGTCATCGGGGCTAGCCTCTGGTGGTTACTGAAGATTCTTTGCTCCTGCACACCACAGTTTCGCCTGGTGCTTGCACCTGATGCCAGCGCTGGCACCACTCGCACACGCTGCCGGCACCCGGCGCCGACCCTGATCACTCGGCGCTGTCAGCAGGTGCGAGCAGCAGCTGCCAGCCCCAATCGCCCCTCAGGGCCTCTCCACCTCCCCCTGCTCCTGAGAGGCGATCGGGGCTGGCAGCCACCACTTGTACCCATTGACAGTGTGAAATGATTGGGGCCGGTGCCATCAGCGCATGGGAGCAGCGGCAGTGGGAGCAGGGCTGCCAGCAGACAGGGGGCCGGGGGCCATGGCAGGAGGGGCCGAGCAGGGGCACAGAGGATGGGCTGAGACCTGCCCCTGTGCCCACCACAGCCTCGCAGCCCACAGTTCCTTTCAAAGTGCACGAATTTGTGCACTGGGCCCCTAGTATATTTTAAAACAGCATAACATACCGAAAGTGAATTGTAATATGATTTCTCTGGATCATTAAACCTAGTTTCATAGTTGACATATATATATACCTCCCTCAATGGTTCAAGAATTGATTTGCTTAGAAAAGTGAGGCTGCTGGAATACAGGAGAATCCCCAAAAGATATATTTATATATATACACACTTTGAATAATTATATATTCCAACTAGAGGCCTGGTGCACGAAAATTCATGCATTTTGGGGGGACCCTCAGCCCAGCCTGCGCCCTCTCGCAGTCCAGGACCCCTCAGGGGGATCGGGCTTAAGCTGGCAGTCAGAAATCCCTCTGGCAGCCTGGGAGCCCTCAGGGGATATCCAACTGACAGCTTAGTGTTGCTGCAGAGGTGGGAGAGGTTCGCACCACCGTCAGCCCGGCTTGTGGCTGAGTGGAGCTCCCCCTGTGGGAGCACACTGACCACCAGGGGGCAGCTCCTGCATTGAGCGTCTGCCCCCTGGTGGTCAGTGCATGTCATAGCGACCAGTAATTCCTGGTCTTTCTGCTGACAGGGTCAATTTGCCTATTACCCTGTTATTATATAGGATGGGTTAAATCTGAAAAGAAAGAAACACCAATTGAGCTATCAGCTGTTAAAAGTGTGTATACATTTTTGGGGATACCCTGTATATAGTATATATCTTTGACCTGGAACCATGTTGTCAAAGGCAGAATGCTGGATGATCACTCAAACACATAAACATGTTCCAACTCTCCAAATCCTGCTACTTCTATTCTGCTCAACCTATTCCTTCCTCACATCACAAATAACACTGGAGAACTACAAAAAATTTAAGGAAAAACAATTACAACTTTTGGTGCACTTAACATGAGGCTTCTGCTTTAATCATGGAAAAACTTCCAAAAGAATCACCTTGGAAACTAAGAGAATATGATCATTAAAATTAGCTACAAACAAATATTCTCTGAAGCAGTGAACCTGGCTGCAAACTCCTTTTATTACCTTTACAGAGGAAATTTCCCCAGTAACCATAAACAACATAAGGCAAGGAAATAAAATGTCCATGGCAGAATTTCTAAAGGGAGGCATACATTTAGTTAGAAAACTCATAAAAATATGTTTTAATCACATTAAGAAGTGAACCTGATACCTTCCTGCATAACTGCATTTTTAGGGGCAAAAAGGAATTCCACTACAGTAAACTGATATGGTAAGTGAAAATGCAAGTGTTTTCTTAATATTTTCTTCCTTTAAAACTGCACGATATGTGCCCTTTCAGGGTAAAACCTGGCAACCTAAGACTACCAAAAAACTTTTCCTAAAATTCCATTCATTCTTCTCTTTTTCCTAGCAGAGACATAAAAACAACACCTCATGCTTCTCCCACTTTTCCAGGGAAAAGACCATTTTTAAAAGGACAGAGGGAAAAACCCTAGAGAATCTTGGCAGGAACAAAGACCATAAAATAAACAAAAATGTTTGAATATTTGAATTAACAGTATTAAGACAAGAGACAAATGACACAAATGGTCACCCACAAAGATACCAAAAAAGGAAAAAAATTTGCTTAACACCGTCAAATCACATCTTAAAAGCCCAAGTAAGTCTCCCAGGAAAATGAATGAGGGAACTATGTATTACACAAACACACAAATTAACCATTTTATTCAAACATGCAATACTTCTCACAGAATGATATACTTCTGGGATTTTTTTCTATTTTTTTTTTTTTTTTGTCCATGTAAAAGTAAAATAAGAGAGAGATGTAAGAGTAAGAATAAAATATTTTGATGCTGTGATTTGCTTAATTTCTCATGGCCTTAGGTTGAGGGTTTTGGACTTCTTTCTCCTCCTCCTTTGCTCTTAAGGAGGTATCAACTGGGAGAAGGGGGAGGCAATCTTTCCCATCTCTTCTCCTTCTTGCTCTCCTCCTCCCACTCCTACTTTGGACTTGAACTCTCAACAGAGTGACTGTCTCTTCTATTTTCTGCACTGTGAATCTATAACCCATGTTCTCCCTTCATTAAGGTGACCAGATTTTAACATTGGTAAAGCGGGACACCATTGATGGGGGAGGGGTGGGGTTCTTGATTAAAAATTTGGTCTATATGGAGCAACAAAAATTTTCATAGAACGCAAAAATAGTATTGTAATATATTTTTTTAAATTTCAACGTAAGTACAAGTTACAAATATAATAAATAAAAAATTATGTATAGTATTATTTTATTCTTTGGCATATTTCTCATTTGAGTGAATTTTTTTAGTAGATTGCTGTCATTGTTTAAAAGGTCATAAATTTGCCGTAACGTAAGTCCTAAGTGTCACTTTCAAGGCCGGAGCTAGACTTTTTGCCGCCAATATAAAATATAAGTAATACGAGTACTGTCTGCTAAATTCAAGAAAATTTATGTATTTATGAAATAAATAAATTACTTACTTAAATTAAATGAATAGCTGATTTGTAATGACATCACTTGTTTAATGAGCTTACTAGCACGCAGTACGATGTGTATCGTCTGAGAGACAGTTACAAAATGTTTTCGTCGTTGCCAATCCCAAAAAATGCCATTGTTCATTAAGTCCAAACAATGGTGGTCGAATTCTAACAACTGATCAACAATGCAAAGTTTGATAAGCAGTTCTCGATGATCAGTTCTCAACAATTATTTGTTATTATTATATTTTAACATTATAAAATTAACAAAAATAATATAAAACTCATATCCTGGCTAAAGAGCCACATGGCCACCGAAAACCGACTGTTATATTCCCTTTCCGTTCTCCCGCCGTTCCCTAGCTTGTCGTGCATTCTTTCCAAAAATCGGGACTTTTTTAAAACGCCGCGGGACGCGGGACGCGGGACGTGGGACAAATTGTTAAAAATCGGGACTGTCCCGCCAAAAGCGGGACGTCTGTTCACCTTACCCTTCATCCATGTCACAACTCTTCTGGCCTCCACTGACTGCTTGCCTATGTACGACTGCTAGAACATATGAGCGATGCTATAAGCAACCGTTATACATACTGCTTCATGTCACGTGAGATTAAAAGAGACACAGAGTTAGCCTAACCACTGTCCCATTGACACTGTTCTTCACAGGCAAGCTTCTGAAGTCGGCTTGAGAGTAAACCAACAGGTCTCAAACAGGCCCACGTTTAGTCGGCTCCTACCCATTTTGGCCCAGTCACAGGGCCTGTGTGCCTTCTAAGAGCACACCTTCCAGGAGGAGGACAGGCAACAAACAGTTCGTTCTCAGCCCCAGGGGAGAAGGGATTGAATGATTTCAGCCTGAGAACTGCAGTCACGACAATTCACGACCCAGGAAAGGAGAGCCGTACCTTGGTGATGGCAGTGAAGACCTTCTCCAGAATGGCATTGGGCTGGGCAACCTGGGGTCCACTGGCCTGAATGTTGAGGGCTATCGCACACGGTTTGGCTACAAACCTACAAAAAAAAAAAGACAAGTCATAAGCCATTCTTTCTATAGCTGGTCTTAATGTCACCAGTTACACATTACTCAATTTGTCCCAAACAGCATTTTATAGGTGGATACTGCCAACACTGATGTTGTTAACTATAAAACAGATTTAATTGTTTTTCTCTTCTTTTGTCC
This sequence comes from Eptesicus fuscus, assembly GCF_027574615.1. NCBI lineage: Eukaryota > Metazoa > Chordata > Mammalia > Chiroptera > Vespertilionidae > Eptesicus > Eptesicus fuscus. The sequence goes on along the minus strand of NC_072483.1, from coordinate 46,034,083 downwards.
CCCCAGCAGTAACAGTAAAAAAAAAAAGAAAAAAAGAAAGAAAGAAAAGAAATCCTTTGATTATTTTTTGCACTTTATTTTAAAATTTATATTTACTGTTGAAAGTATTACAAATGTTCCCTTTTCCCCCACCAATGACCCTCTTTGCCCCGCTCCACTGCCTCCCCAGGCCTTCGCCGCACTATTGTCTGTGTCCGTGGGTTACACATGTAAGTTCTTTGGTTAATATCTTCCCTTCCCCCACCTTTCCCTCTGAGATTTGCCAGTCTGTTCCATGCTTCCATGTCTCTGGATCTATTTTGTAGTCAGTTTATTTTGTTCATTTGATTCCACATATAAGTGATATCACAAGATACTTGTCTTTCTCTGACTGGCTTATTTTGTTTAGAATAATAGTCTTCAGGTCCCTCTATGCTGTCTCAAAGGATAAGAGATCCTTCTTTCATACAGCTGCACAGTATTCCACTGTGTACATGTACCATAAAACATTTAAACCTCTTGATCTTTAAGTTCTAATAAGACTAAACAGATAGAAAGACTATCAAATGACAAAAATAAGTGCATAAGTGAAATATATAAACAAAACAAACCATTATTTTAGAATGACATAATTTACAGCCTTCTTACTAATACCTGACTAGCAATAGTCATATTTTTACTATGAGGACGTGCTTACTGAGCATCTGATTATACATGTAGAGAGTGTGCTTTTGATTGTCCCAGTCATAAAATTGTCCAGTTTTGTTTCTATAATCAGAGTGTTCTATATTCAGCCTCAATTCCTTATGGCTTCTTAAAATTTTTTGCTTTTTGGTTATTTGCTTCTTTCTCATAAGGAGTAATGCAGAGTCAAACAGCATGATATCCCAGACAAGTTGAAAAGTCTGAATGATTGCAAGCCTCAACTGCACTGTTTTTATCCTAAGCAAATGCCTAAGTCAGGAATGGGAAGAAGTGCTTCAGTTCTGGCCATGCTTGATGTGTGAGTGAGGTATTGAAGGAGTGCAGGCAGAGGGCACGGGGCCCCAAAGGTATGGTGACTAGTGCCTAAAACATTTTTTAAAAGAAAAAGCACTTACAACATTAAGAGTTGTTTTGTATTAAATATTCAAGAAATAAGGCTCTGAAAATGTTTCTGTTCAGTGTGGCATTTAACATTTTCTACTAATATAAAATAATATCCTATATAATAAAAGCCTAATATGCTAAGTGTCTGGTTGTCTGATCTGCCATTCAACCAGTCAAAGCATAATATGCTAATGATATGCTAAGGCCGCTTAACCGCTCTCTATGACATGCACTGACTACCAGGGGGCAGACACTCCAACCAGTAGGTTAGCTTGCTGTTGGGGTCCGGCAGATCGGAACTGAGCGAGATGAGCCAGACATCCCCTGGAGCCCTCCCACGGTCCCTCCCCGGCTGGCCAACCTCCCGTGTCCCTCCCTGGCCCGGAGCATGCACTGGCGGGGTCCTTTGGCCTGGCCTGCACCCTCTCACAATCCAGGATCCCTCAGGGGATGTTGGAGAGCTGGTTTCGGCCCAATGGCAGAACAACCAGTTGCTATGACGTGCACTGACCACCTGGGGGCAGATGCTCAATGCAGGAGCTGCCCCCTGGTGGTCAGTGTGCTCCCATAGGGGGAGCGCCACTCAGCCAGAAGCCGAGCTCATGGTTGGTGAGCGTAGCGGTAGTGGCGGGAGCCTCTCCCACCTCTGCGGCAGTTGGACATCCCCCGAGGGCTCCTGGACAGCGAGAGGGCACAGGCCAGGCTGAGGGACCCTCCCACCCCCTGAGTGCACGAATTTTGTGCACTGGGCCTCTAGTAATAATATAATAATAGACAAATATGCAAATTGACCGCACCTTCGCTACACCTAAGCCACGCCCACCAGCCAAGCCACGCCCATCAACCAATCAGGACGAGTATGCAAATTGCCCCAACAAAGATGGAGGCTAATTTGCATATCAAGACAGTGTCGAAAGAAGCCAAGAGCTGCAAAGGGGAGTAAAGCTTCGAAGAAGCAATCAAGCCAGGGGGGCGGGGGGAGGAGAAGGGAGGAGCGAAGTCAGGGCCGTAGGCGAAGGGAAACGAAGGCGGGCTGGAGGAGAAGGCGGGGCCGGCGGCAAGGGCGGAGCGGAGGCGGGGCCGGGGCCGAAGGGAAATGTGGGCGGGCTGGAGGAGAAGGCGGGGCCGGTGACAAGGGTGGGGCGGAGGCGGGGCCGGTGACAAGGGCGGAGCGGAGGCGGGGCCGGGGCCGAAGGGAAACGCGGGCGGGCTGGAGGAGAAGGCGAGGCGGGCGGCAAGGGCGGGGCGGAGGCGGGCGACAATGGCGGAGCAAAGGGAAACGCGGGCGGGCTGGAGGAGAAGGGGGGGCGGGGGACAAGGGCGGGGCGGAGGCGGGGCCGGGGGCGAAGGGAAATGCGGGCGGGCCGGAGGAGAAGGCGAGGCGGGCGGCAAGGGAGGAACGGAGGCGGGGTAGAGTGCAGCAGGAAATCCCATTGCAGGAATTTTCCTGCAACGGGAAAGCTAGTATAATATGAAATTCCAAGACTCATTTAATGTTGGCAAGTGGTAAATGTACAAAATAGATCATGAGTAAATCCTAGATGAAGCATCTTTTTAACTATTGTTGATGAGATTATAGAACAGTAAACAAAGAAATTTAAGTCAAGAAATTCACTCAACAGAATCTCTTCAAAAGCAACTTCCTCACCTTTGCTAAACGCTTCTAGCAACTTACAAAAGCATTCAAAAAGGTTCTTTCAGTATCTATTGCACAATACCATGTTGTACACATCTCTCCTATCACTTTTAAGCTTCAAACTACTTTTTAAAAGCTCTTCTCTAAATTTTGAGAACGAATGCAACAGCATCTTGAAGGCAGCACATCCCCTGATCACCAAACATTACATTTTGATAATCAAAGTTACTGAATAAATATCATGCTCAGTAAATAGATTTTTAAAGCAGTGTCCAAAAGCTAAGTGGGAATCATCTCTGCTACTATATGGCTGTGGAGCCCTAGCTGCAGAAATTAATCTCTCTGTGCCTTAATATCCTCATATGTAAAAAATTATAATACTTACATATGTATATAAATTGCATGTGTATCCAAACACATGTTTAAACATAATGTTAAACATGTAACATGTTGAAACATAATGTCAGGCAGTGTCTTTGTCTAAAATCATTGACGGTAGCCATGTGCGTGTTTTCATATCATAGCATTTACATAGCAGCGCTTTTCTGGGCCTCGTAACCCACTCAGCTTCAGCTAAGCTATGCCAAGCCATGTGCATCCAACAAGTTCTAAAAGTACCAAGCAAAAAAGAAGAGATCAGGAACCAAGATAGGCAACTGAAAATGACAAGGGTATCATGGAGAGTAACCACTTGTCTCAGTTTGCCCTCACAGTCTGCTTCTCCTTGCATCGTTAATAATGGCACCACCTTCACTGGCAAAAGCATCCCTGTTTGATATATTGCCACAATAATTTTTTAAGTGTCTTCATGTGGACAATAAATGGTAGTAATGACCATCATCATGCTATCAGGGTCCTTGCTCATCTACACCTGGCCTTCTCTCAGGACCCAAAACTTCCAGCTCCCCTATCCATTCCCCTAGCCCTCTAGGGTACTGTGCCTACCCTCAGCACCGGATAGTTGGTATGAACATGTGTAGACCTCATCCGTGTGTGTGGCCTCCATGAAGGCATGAAGGGCCTCAGTGAAAGTCCACATTTCCAGAGCCTAGAACACAAACTCATTTAATCCTCCCCTGGCCAGATGAGGCAGGATGATCATCACCCCCACTTTGCAGAGAGGGTCAGAGAGATCCTCTGCCTCCAGGAGAAGGGAGGCAGAGGGCGGCATATTTCTTTCTCAGGGAGGTCAATGTTATTATCAACTCTCTGGCTTGATTTACTAGCCAGGCTAAGTCTCAAAGTCTGAGGATTAGGGGGAGGGGTATGGTACGAGAAATGAAAGACAAATTTAACAGGATCAATTTAAAGATTGAAGCACTTTAAAGTTTAAATGGGTCATGGTAGGGATGTACAATACATCAAAACACATGAGTTCTTTGAAGGAAGTTACTATGTTATAGAATATTTTTATGTGCATGCGTAGTAAACTGTGGGCACCCAATAAATATTTGCTGGATGAGTGGATGACCAAATCAACTAATTCAACGGTAGGTACCCTTACTATCTTTTCTGTAGAGGCTGTGCATTTTAACTCCCTAGACATTTGGGCCTAGATGCCATTTCTAAAATTCCCATTGACTCTCTGAAGTCAAGGCTGCCCTGAGACAAGCACTTGTGTCCCACCAACACCTCATCAGGCATTTTCTTTTCAACTTACCTAGTACAGACAGCCAAACACTTAATTTCCAAGATTTAAAAAATTTCATAAGATAGGCAGAAAATCTTAATTTCAAATCCCATATGAGAGGAAAGAACCGATATAATTTTTATCTTCCTAATAGTACCCCTGATTATAGGAAAAGACAAAAATTTTATTTGTGTTTATTCTCCAAACAATTTGTGAAGCACTGCTAGCATTTTTCTTTTCAAAAAGCATATCAGACACCAGAACAAAACAAAACAAAACAAAATCACTAAGACACAACTACCTATTGCCATGGTCCATTAGAGAAAAGCTGGATATTTTCCCCTCGATGCTGGCTCAGACAGAAGTAAGTTCAGAAGAGCGGTCTTTCACAAAGGCTGTCTTAAAAGACAGAGAGCAAGAAATTGGATGGTGGGTAGAGTACCTACAAATACAATAGTTGAAAGAAAATATGTATTTTCAAGCTTTGAAGATTACCTCTACCTGGAAATGCTCACCCGATTACTTTTTTATCAAAGGCAGCAATACCACCTTCAAAAGATCAAACATCTATAAAGTACTTTCATGTAGTATAACATCCTATTTGAAAGTAAATACCATAAGGATGCAAGCTTTGAGGAATACTAGTCTCAATTTAAAGGCAAAGAAAGCACCTAAAACATTCCTACTTTTAAATTCTATTGAACAGTGTGCATTTCTATTTTTAACCATGAAATGGGCATCTCCACACAGTGTTGAGGTAAGCTCTGGGCTGTGGTATGGCTATAAGTATACAGAAAACAGGAAGTGATTCTTGCACTCAAACACATTTACAATATGGGAAAGGAGATTAGTAAGAAAATTAATGTTCACAGGGTATCTGTCAGTTCTAATGACTTAATACTATGTAATCATCTTCAGTGAGGAGCTTGGCCAGAGATTTTAGCCCTTTCTAACACTAGCATTTCTGACACTTTGCAAAAATAATTGGAAGACTCTGGTATGGACACGTGAACATTAAAGAAAGAAGGAATAGAGAGAAGTGATTGATTCAATTCATTGCCTGATTACCAGCACTTCATAGACTACAACGTTCATCAATGATAGGAGGCCATGGCCAGGTTCACAGCAAATATTAAAATTTTTAAACTTACAAGAAAAGTATAGATTGGATTTTGAAAGCTAATATGTGGGTGCATGTTTAGATACACATGTGCCTGAGTGAATCGGCATGTGTGTATGGCTGTGTATTCTACAGTCTTATCTAAGATTAAACTGTTTAAAAAAAACAAATAGTGGAAAGAAACCCAGATGGAGACAGCAAACCTGATACTTGTTAGTAGTTACTATTGTCAAGTGCTTTGCAGAATAAACTTTTTTTTTTAAAGCCCAACAACTCTTTGAAGTAAATAAAAGTCCCATTTTACAGAAATAGAAACTAAATTTCAAAGAAGTTAAGGGATCTGCTCAAGGTCTTAAAACTTAAAGTAAATAGCTTACACAGGATGTAGACCCAGCCCATCCTAACACAGTCTATTCATAAAACCCATATTTTCCCCTTTCCCTAAAATAATAAAAGGTAAGTTTATGAAAGAAGTATTGTTAAAATATGTGTGATATGGTCATACACTTTCACTCAGTATTCCTACTTTCATGAATTTATTTAAGGAAACTTGTCAAAGAAAAAAAGCCATAAATGTAAAGATTTTCATGCACTGATGTTTCTTATAGGGAAAAATGGTAACTAGCTTAATAGTTCACTAACAAATGACTCACTGAGCACCTGTGATACCTCAGCCCTGCTGTAAGTGCAGCAGTGACAAAATGCCTGCTTTTATGAAGCTGACACTTTAGCAGGAAGAATATAAAAAATGAAGTGGTGCTATGCTGGAAGCTAGAGGGTATTTTGCTAAGTGAAATAAATCAGACAGAGAAGGACAAACACCACATAATGTCACTTACATGTGGCATCTAAGCAACAAAATAAATGAACAAGCAGAACATAAACAGACTCAGAGATACTGAGAACAAACTGATGGTTTCCAGATGGGAAGGGGATGGGGGTCTTGGTGAAAAATGTCAAGGGATTATGAAATACCAATCGGCAGTTACAAAATAGTCACAGGGGCCCTGTCCGGTTTGGCTCGGTGGATAGAGCATCGGCCTGCGACTGAAGGGTCCCAGGTTCGATTCTAGTCAAAGGCATGTACCTTGGTTGCGGGCACATCCCCAGTAGGGAATGTTCAGGAGGCAGCTGATTGATGTTTCTCTCTCATCGATGTTTCTAACTACTCTCTATCCCTCTCCCTTCCTCTCTGTAAAAATCAATAAAATATTTAAAACAAAAACAAAATAGTCACGGGGATGTAAATTACAGCACAAGGAATATGGTCAATAATATTGTAATAACTGTGTGTGGTGCCAGATGGACACCAAGATTATTGGGGATCACTTCATAAGTTATAAAATGTCTAATCACTATGCTGTACACCTGAAACTAATATAAAATAATATAGAGACACAACTATAATTGAAAAAAATTTTTAATTAAAAATAAAATAAAGTGGTGTATGTTTTTCCAGATAATGAAAAATACTATAGAGAAAAATTAAGCCTGCTAAGAAGGATGGGGTTGCAGTTTTTAATATTTAACAGACTGTTCAGGGAAGGCCACTGAGAAAGTGAGAAGACTCCTGAAGGAGGTAAGAAAATAAACTACAAAGAAAATTGGGGAAAGAACATTCTGGAAAAAAACAGCAGCCAAGGGCGAAGGCCCTGAGGAAGGAGTATGACTGAGATGTTGATGGCACATCTAGAAGGCCAATGATAAATTCCAATGCTGGCAAGAGTAAAGAGAAACAGCTGCTCTGGTAAATTGTTTCTGGGTTCCTAAACAGAGATAATCAGTCTTGGAAATGCAATTTACCAATAGTTAGCAAATTGTTAAAATGCGTAAGCTCTTATAGGTATTACTAGTTTTCTATTTTATTAGAAATATACCCTACAGATATACTGGGCATTTTAAGACAATAAAGTTTACTGCAGTATTGCTTGAGATAACAAACAAAAAAAGAAAGGGAATAGATGTTTGTAAGAAGGATACATGTGAAATATGGTACGTTCATACAATGGAATTCCATAAGGTTGTTAAAATGAGGTAAATCTGTTGTACTTCAAGACACAACAATAAATATAAAATGCAAGATACAGAACAAGAGTAATATCCCATTTGCGTGGTTAGAAACACTTTTATCAGGAAGAGTAGCAAAAAAATTGTTAATGGTGATAACCTTTTGGGGTTAAGTATATTAATTTACATTTTATACCTTTCTGTGCTATTTTAAGTTTGTACATTTGTATGCTTTATATTTATTTAAAGGTAAACAACATTTAAATACTTTCATTGCATATTTAATGACATGGAAAAATGCTCAGAAGCAAGAGGTAAGGCAATATTTATATGATAATCACTTATAGGCACATTTCTGACATATGAGGAATAGAATGAAGACATAAAATTGAGTCACTCTAGTCAAGCTGCTAAATTACTAAAATTAAGTAGGTTGAGACATGAGGAAACAATTCTATTCTTGTTTTAACTAGCCTGGGAATTTGAACTTTTGATCTTCCAAGTCCTACCTGAGTGCCTGGATATACATGAAACCTCCAGGTAACCCTCTATGCCTGAAGGACGAAGGAAAGAATGTTCATGTATCCAGACCACCTGACATCCAGTCTGCAGACCACGAGTCTTTCAGGGGATCACCATCTCAGACCAATCCAGAGACTAAGAATGCGAAACTGATTCTTCTCAGGAATGAACATTTTGCTATAAGAACTCTTAGCTTTTCTTTCTTCTTTGGAATACTCTGGGTATTGCTTAGTTGTGTTTCTGGTTTGCAAACTCTAAGAACCTTGAATAACTTTTTGTCATTTATTTCTAACCAAAGCTTCCTGATTTCATTTATGCACAGCTGACACATAAAAGCTAAGCATAAATAGTAAAAGGTTAAGTTAACCATGCCTATTGCCAGGTAATAGGGCTGTGGCTTACTTTAACATTCTTTTTTATGCTTTTCTATATTTTCCAACATCTTAAAATGAGCCTGCAAGCTTTTAATACCAAAAGTAAATATCTTTAGAAATAGAGATGAACAGGATGATCTCTATGCCAGGTAAAATTCTAAACCTCAAAAGACACAAAAACCAAACGGACAGCCCCAAGACACCTGCATTTCAGCTAATTCCATGGAACAATTCAAGCAAAGGATCTCACTGTGACTGAGACAAGGGAGAGATGAGTAAAGGCAACAAAAACAAAGTGCCATTTTAGTACCATGTCAGGTAAAGAAAAGGATGAAATTCAAGTCAATGGGAACTCCAACAGGTATGAAACTATGGTGAAATTTCATCAAGAAAAATGTTACCAACATTAAATAGATTGCTTGAGAATTTTAAAATGCTTCTGCCTGTGCCTAGAGAGATGCCACAGAACTTCTCTATTTCCTCATCTGTAAAATTAAAATCATAATTACACTCTGTCTTATGTTGGAAAATGTTTCTAAAGCATTGGCCTCTTGAGACCCGTTGAAAAAGGATAAAAACAGGGGAAGATGGTACGCAGACTGGTGTGCAGGCAGAAGAGAATACTCCTCCTAGGACAAAACATGAATGTTTTCCAGGTAGGATCATATAGTAGAGAGAAAAATTCCTTTAGCGGATCTGCTCTGAGCTTGCAGTGTTGGAAAGCTACTCAATATTTCTGAACCCTAGTTACCACAATTATAAAACGGAGACAATAAAACCCACCTTGCAAATGTTGTGTGACCATTGACAGAATGAATATAAACCTCACACCATGGTGCTCAACATCTGGAAAGTACTCCGTAAGTACTGGCTACTCTTAAATTTTTATAACAAGAAGCATACATTTTACACATTAGGAGGGACTTCTAGTCTGTGCTGGTCATCAACTCATAGAGGGAAGTGTGTTATGTGGTAGGCAGTGAAACAGGGGTGAGCAGAAGGTTCACTGGGGTGGAAACTCCCTAGGACCTAGCAAAGGGCAAAACTGGGAAAACAAGGACCTTGCCCCCAGGGTTAACCTTTCCTCCCCTAGCATATCACTGGTCATGCTGTTTAGAACCCCTAACCTTTCCTATCACTGGTCTTGAGATTCAAACCCTCCCCTGACCTTTCCTCCCCTCGTCCTTGGGTTAGACTCCCTTACAGAGGGGACAAACAAAGGGACAAGAGAAGCCTTCAAGCATTAAGCCCCCAGGACAATGAGGTTCTGACACATCAAATACATTAGGCCTTAGGTGTGTTTCAGCTCCAGGCCCAGAAAAGCAGCAAAACCAGACAAGCGACTAATGACCACTTTGGCCAACTAATTAGTAGAGAGCACAACCCTGAAAGGACACACCTGGAAAGCTAATGAATATTCTATTGGGATCCTCCCCTGAGACCTACAGATAAAAACCTTCAAGAGGAGGACCCAGAGTGGCTCTCTCTATGGAGCACAATCTCGCCTTCCCCCACCCCTTTCTGCCTTGCCTCTCTCTCTCCCCATCTCTCTCCCTTTCTCCCTCTGTCTCCCCCTCTTTCCCTCTTCCTCTCCTTCTCCCAAGCTCCAATGGCCCTTCTTTTGCCTCTGTAACTTGTTCCCTGAGCCCACGAAGCACAACTGGCTTACATCCTCTACAGCTCACTTCTTCTACCTCTATGACTTCCTAAATAAACTTTCTCTTAAGAGTTTGAATCTAGGCTCTGACTTCTTTCTTAGCCAGAACTCAGGTACTGAGTTACTGAACCAAGGTCGGGTCTGACTCCACTGACGGAACAACCTGGTGCTGTTTCTCCACCAACAGTTATGGGAAGAACCTGAGATTGGCAAAAACTGATGAAAGAGCCAGAAACTCAAGAGCTTATTATGCCACTTGGTCCAGCCTCCTTCCTCCAAACCAGATTATTCTTTAGAGAGATCATTCAAAAATTTCCTTTGGGCATGAAACCTCTATGTACATTTCTTTTTTTTTTTTTTTAATATTTTTTATTGATTTTTTACAGAGAGGAAGAGAGAGGGATAGAGAGCCAGAAACATCGATGAGAGAGAAACATCGATCAGCTGCCTCCTGCACACCCCCTGCTGGGGATGTGCCCGCAACCAAGGTACAACCAAGGTACATGCCCACTGAGCCAAACCGGCTTCGGCATCTATGTACATTTCTTTGCAATTTCTTGTGAATCTATAATTATTTCAAAAAAGAAAAAAGAAATCTTCCCCTGGTATCTTATTTTAGTTTTTTTTAATCACACTTGAGTCAAAATGTTCTTTCTGCATTATCCTTTCTTGCTGAAATGTAAATCCATTTCCTCTTTCCTCAGCCCTCTGAAGAGACGGTCCAGTCGGTAACCTCCTCAAATATTTGAAAGCACTGGTTAAGTCAGCCTGCGCTCCTCCTCTTCAAGAATAAACAGCCTGGATCCTGTAACCCTTTCTGCATCTGCCTTTTTCTTTTCTAACTTTAAATTTTTACTTTTTAGTATTTTAAGGAGTATTTTCTGTATCTAACTTGGTTCTTTAAGGAAATGGAAGAGACCCTTAGACAATAGCTGCTTTTGTTAATAATACTTGGCAGAAACTTTGTTGTTGTTTGTTTGTTGTTAAAAATTCATAGGCAGCTCTCTAATAATTACAGCTACATCATAAATAGCTGTGGTAAAGAGGCCTGTCAGTCTAGTCTACTTCAACCTTATCGGAGGGCCAGATCAGAGACCGGGAGGCCACCAATGCCATAAACTGAGAGCTAAGATCCTTGGAAAGCACAGGCTGACCTGAGAAAGTCAAAACTGTCTCCTTGCTATGTATTTCCAGGATTGTGGGAAAAAATAAACAAACTCTAGACTTGCGATATTTCACCATGAGTTTATCACAACTATTTGAGAAACACAGAATCTAGTCATTAAAGACAAAGCTCATAAAATTCTAAGAAAGTGTGTCTTTATTCTAACAATGAAAAATGTGCCCCCTGCATGTTGCATAAAATAAGATATAAAGGGCATTAAAGATACTTATAAGAAGAGAAACTATAGCATGAATATACATATGAAAATACCCTTGTGGTCAGGAAAGTCTTTAAGACAGTACCACTAGGAGTAAACTGATTTTTTCATAGCATTCTGATGCTGAAAGTGAGGTCTGGGAGAGTTCCAAGCCCTCCTGTAACCCATTAATCCTTTAATTCCATCACATTTGCCAGTTGCCTTACAATTCACAAGCGCTTTCACACTTCACCTCAGTCAATCTTCAAAACGTCCCCAAGGGATAAGCAAACAGACTTTATTATGACTGTTTTACAAAAGAGAAAAATAGTTCATTCAATGTTTCAGTGACTTGAACTAAAAACGAAGGGATTCAGGTACATATTCATTACCCTGTTATTCTACTCGAAGAACTGCACTCTGCCAATACTTCTGACTGTGTGCACATGCTCGTGGACCGACCTGTGGACATCTCTTGGATAGCAGTGCCAGGAGTACCGTCCACTGGCGCCTCAAAACCACAGACAATGCGCGATGACTTTATGGAATTTCAAAACAGCAGTTCATAAAGGAGAGAATCATAAAGGTTTTCCTTTAACCTTATGATCTGCCAAGATGCTAAAAATTCCCCCCAGAAAAATGTGACAGCCTAGCACCAATTTTAACACCAAACAAGACAGAATGAAACCGAGTGAAGGAAGCGCCCTTCACACACTGACAGGAAAGAGCATAATTACCAGTGGGAAAGCTGACTCTCAGCATCAGCAGAACCAGTTTCTCTGCTATAAAATGTAAACGTTGGAGGATGGCATATGCGATGCACTGAGCACAATGCCTGGACAGAGCAAGACCTCAGGGACTGGCCTCCATCACCCTTCACAGTCCCACCCCATTATCACGGAAAGATTCCTCAGGTCTCAGCACAGACAAACTGCTTCACACAGACAGAGGTTGAGTCTAATGAGAACATTATGATATTTATTTGACCATCATAACGGTTTACTTTAATTCAAGGCCTTATACTTTTTACAAGTACTCAATCTCTTCATTTGACTTCATAATTACTATTAGCTAACATGTTGAAAGGGAGAGAATGGAGGCCCAGAGAGAATATCATCCCCAAACCTAGAGGCAAAGCTGATCCCGAATACACAGCTTCTCTCAGTTGGTTGCTGTTTCCTATTCTTCTCTCATATGTGACAAGCTATCCCAGGACTGGCTTGTGTGGTGAAAATATGAACCTAACAAACTTGCAGAGGAATTCTTTTGCAAGTCCTTCAAGTTCTTGTACGACTTTGGCCCAACTAACTCCCTTGGGCAGCATGTGTTCTGGGCCCTGTGCTTGGGCAGCATGGCTGAGATGTTTTCTCTAAAGACAGCGTGGATCCACAAGGATCTCGCCAGGAAAACGCACCAGGAATCTTTTATTTATTTATTTTTTTATTGTTTAAAGTATTACAAATAGTAGTACATATGTCTCCTTTTTTTTTTTTTTTTTAACAGAGAGAATTAAACAGCAGGACCTAGTTAAATTGGTCTGGGAGTACTGAAAGACACAAAGGCAACCCGGAGATGTCACAGAGGAAGTCCTAGGTAGGGGTGAGGGAACAGAGAGTAGAAGTTTGGGAGGGACCCCCCAAAGAGCTGGACCCAGACGCCTAAGGAGGAGAGGCCAGGCTGGGGACAGTCAGAAACCAGAATCAACTGCTGAAAACAAACCACCTCTCCTGCTGAATGAAGATCTGCTGTAGAGGTGACCCTTTCAGGAAAGGAGGTGAACAGGAAGAGTATGTCCGGTCTTCCTCCTCCAGCCTCCCTCCTCCAGCCATGCAGTCCTACTCTAGGACCCCATTTTGGCAGACACCATAGGGAAAGTGCTGGCATAGGAGTAATGTGGTTTTTAGGACCTGGGTCCCAATGCCACAAACAAAATTAGAAGGGGGCGGTTTGTAGCTGATGGCTCAATGATCAGCACAATACTCTCCCATTCTCTAATTTTCACTTTGGGGATGATCCTTCCAACTGGGAGTCTATCTTTGTTTGGCTGTTGTAGTACAGCTGATAGTTTGTTGGTGGCTGCTGGATAAGAAGCTAAAGAGAGCCTGGCCTGCATGGCTCAGTGGTTGAGCATCAACCTATGAACCAAGAGGTCATGGTTCGATTCCCAGTCAGGGCACATGCCTGGGTTGTGAGCTCGATTCCCAGTAGGGGGCATGCAGGAGGCAGATGATCAATGGTTCTCTCTCATCAATGATGTTTCTATCTCTCTCTCCCTCTCTGAAATCAATAATATATATATATATAATTTTTTTTTTTAAAGAAGCTAAAGAGATACTGAGATACTGATTGGCCGGGACATTTATTTTCTCCCTTTCCCATTCAAAACCTTCTGCTGTCGTGCCGATATGTGGGAACATCTGTATTCCAAAGAATCTGCTACTTATTTTAGGATGCCTCGGCATATAAAAAGAAGCTAAGCAGATAAGCTGTCCTGGGTTCAAATCAATCCTGATTTGACCTCTTATGTACTAGCTGTGAGATATTACCTTCATTTTCACCACCCTGAGTCAGTTTTCCTGTGATGCAATTACACCATTGGGACCATATAGCTTTTGAGAATCGAATGAAACACTGATGTAAAGTCTCTGGCAATAGGCAGGCAAATGCTGCTTTCCTTCCCTTTGTATGAGAAAAACAACAGATCAAAGGTTAAAGAGCTATTAATAATCAGCTTCTCTCTCTTGAGATCTTCATCTTGCACTTCCAGGTGGTCTAAGAACTGCTCTTGATTCTATGAGAAAATCCCCTAATGACAGGAAACCTAACCTAAAAAGTGATACAACCTCACGAGATTAGAATCAAAGCTCAAATAAGAGGTGTAGAGACAACTCCAAAGGCAGCAAAGAAAAAACACAGTTTAGACACAGGGAGTAAATAGGAGAAAACAGAATAAAAAACACACTTGGCTCTTGATAGGAAACATGCATTTTTTTTATGCAACTTTGCATTATCCAAGCAATAGATATAGAACCATTATGTTTTTTAAAAGATTAGTAATCTCTTGATTTACTCTACTCTTTCCATGGCCACAACCCCTGTGGCATCACTGGAAAGCACAGCGTGTGGACAGAATGGGGATAAACCCTCAAAATTCTTCAATGGGAGCATTTATGAGAAATAACCAAATCTGCAAGTAAACAGCAGAACTCAATTAAATAAAAGAACATATAGGTCATTTCCATTAAAAGTTCTGTAGTGGATTCAGTGAGGCATTTCCCAGATGGGCAAAAACTTTATAAGTAGAGTGAGTTAAGTAAGGTCTTATTTAAAGGCCCGAAGAGAAGGGTGAGAAAAATGTTAGTAATTATGGAGGTCATTGTAAGACAAAGGTTTTTACCATAAAAAAGAATTTTTAAGCAAAAGTCAACATTTTCTTTGTCACCTCTGGGGATTTACAAAATAAAATGATTTTGCAGGAGCTCAGCGTTGCATCCTCTGGTCTAACTCCCCACTGGATGTTTACATTTCCTCAGGCCTCCCCATCCCTGATGGGCTCATTAGCCCTGTAACTCACACCAGGGACCAGGAGCATCGGCGTCATCTGAGAGACTTCAAACATGCAGACTCTCAGTCCTGAACCAACTGAATCATTTTTGTGCTTTAACAAAAATCCCCAAATGATTTCTACGCACAAATGATTTCTAGTTTAATAAGCACATTTTAGCTCAATGCTTCTGAAATCAACCAGCAGCATCAGCAGCACCTGAGAAGTTGTTAGAAATGCAATTTCTCAAGCCCCACGCCAGCATTACTAAAATCAACAGTTCTGGGGGTGGAATACAGCAGTCTGGGTTTGAACAAGCCCTCCAGGCAATGCTGACTCCCCTAAAGCTCGGGAGCCAGGGCCTTAGCCTAGACTTGAACAGCCTGGTCTTAAAGGAATGAACAAGGAATTCTCTTACACCCACAGCAGCCTACTGCACCGATGGGCAGCGCTTTCAGAAAATTCTGTCTTAGAAAGGAGCCCAAGTGCTTCCCCATAACGCTACCAACTGGGCCTTCCCTACCAAGAGGAATAAAGATAACAAATCACAACCGTTCGTCCACATGACAGTCCTATGACATTCAAAACAGCTATGAAGTTCTGAATCCTCTTTCCTACAGATAAAATGTCTACGTAGATAAAGACACAGACAGACAGACAGATACAGCATAGATGTAGTTTAGATACATAATAATCATATAATAATAAAGTATGAAAACATATTATATTAATTCTGTAGGTTGTGATAAAGGCAATGTAACTGTATTGAATCTATTTCACAGAGAAATGCATAAAATATGTTATATACTATATACATATTACACATACATAAAATCTCATTAAATCAGAAAAGAGTAAAATCGTAAAATCATCATCTTTCTCATTCTAGAATCAAATGTCAACAATAAGGAGCTACATTAACACTAAGTTTTTGGCAGCCCCTTCATTCACTGGGCTTATTGTCAAGCGAATCCCTTGAGTATAAAAAATAGTATTATTTTTCATCTTTTTCTTACATAGACTGTTGTTTTTTCCTTCTGCAAATACCAGTCTTTGAAAGGCCACTTGGATCTCTCAGTTCCTTCTCCACCTACGTCTCCAGTCTTGCCTCTGTTTGACCACAGTGCGGAGCAGCATTGCACAATTTGGATGGAGACGGCTTTCTTTCGCAAATACCACTTCATTTCATTAATGTCTTTCCATGCAGACAAATTAGTTCGCTGACTGCTCGGGTGTACCAAAAATAACTTGCTATGGTTTATTAAACATCATTCAAAACGCAGCCAACGTAAACCACCAGCATTAGGAGCCCACCACAGTTCATTCAACTGCACCACATTATCACATCACAGAGAAAATTGGACCTGTGACTTGAGGTCCTTTAGCACCTTCTTTTACCTAAAAAATACCACCTGCACCACAGATTACAAACAACAGACCTCAGAAACACACATGAGTTCAAAGTTCAATTTTAAATACAGTCCAGGGTGGCCCTTGAATGAGTAGAACACCGAGGAGAGAAACGTTGAGTGTGGTCACTGATGAAGGTCGTCTATTTGGAGAAACACTCAGCACTGCACTGCACTTGGCAATCGGAACACATTAAATCACACTTTCATTCATTTGCTGATGTCTAATGCAGTAATGCAGCACGCACCACGGCATACTGGGGCTTCAAACACTTTCCACTATTAACCACTGACTACTCTCCTGGGACACATGTTATACAAACCCAAGGCTTTTGACTTTGCAGATGTCTAAAGGCCACTGTCAACACCTGCTGAAAACTTCAGTGTCTATCTCAAATGTTATCTTTCCCAATATTTTCTTGATCCTCTCCACTTCTCTCCAAATCCTGATGTAATAGTATTGTACGTGCACCTCTGACACTGTCCTTACTCCACAGATCACTAAGGTCATTTGATCACTTGTCTTCTCCCCACCACCAGGTAGTGAGATTCTGGATGAGCAGGGCTCACGCACTCTCTTCTCCAACAGCCTGGCGCGTGCTACCGTGGTAGGCAGTGTTGGTCTCCCACCTACCCCTCCTTTCTTGCAAACAAAATACCTCACTTATGTGAAAAGGCAACTTACCTACACATAAAGAGGTAATATGCTAATTGGTCCTAATGGTGTCCCAGTCACGACCGTTCAACAGGCTGCACATGCACAGGAGCTTGTGGGCGGGGACTTGTGCCACCGGGACTTAAGGCTGCCACCATGGGCGACCCCACCCCCCGCCCCCAGCGGAGGTGTGCACAGGCCGACGTGCTGCCCGGCCTGGAGGGGAGCATCAGGACGGGGGCGGGGCCTTGGCGGAGAGCTCTCAGCACTCCTGCGCCAGGGTCTGAAGGCGCAGAGAGGAAGGGAGAGCAGATGGGCAGTTAGGGGGTTTAGGCCAGGAGGGGAGTGCAGATAGGCAATTAGGGGGATCAGACAAGGAGGGGGAGAGCAGTTAGGGGGATCAGGCCAGGAGGGAAGAGCAGTTAGGGCCATCAGGCCAGCAGGAGAGCAGTTAGGGATATCAGTCAGGCAGGAGAGCAGTTCAGGCAGGCAGGCAGGTGAGTGCTTAGGAGTCAGTGGTTCTGGATTACAAGAGGGATCCCAGATTGGAGAGGGTGCAGGCCAGGCTGAGGGACACCCCCCCCCCCAACCTGTGCACGAATTTCGTGCATGGGGCCTCTAGTCAATTATAATTGATTTGGGACAGTCATGAAAGTCAGATTCTTATTCTCCAGACATCTGCTTCCTCTATTTCCCTAGCAGCTACTGGAGGTGTGGAGGTGACTGAGAAAAAAATTTCCTCCCTGATAAATGAACTGTTTATTTTTCACTCAGCCTCTTTCTTCCTCTTCCTTCCTTGTAAAAAAGTACCTTTTGGAGCGGTAGCAGCCACACTGGGATCAAGAGGTGCTGATCTTAAAAACAAAGCCCAAGAATGGCACAGCAGAAAGGCAGCAGCAGCTGGGGTCTCTCCTGCCTTTGTGAAGCTACTGCATCCAATTACAGTCCACTGACCTATGTTCAATGTCAATCAGGTATTGTTCCTTGTACCCAAAAATATTACTAACATAGCTACTAGTATCCCTGGCATATTAAAAAACTTGAGTATTTATTAAGATGTATTTAATTCATTCATTCAAGTAGTCAGAAAATACACAAAAGATCTTGGTATCTCACTCCTACCATTTTCTCCCACTTTATTTAAAATTTCACCTACATCACAGGGGAAACCACTTCCTAACTGCCACAGAATGCTAATATGGTCAGCATACTAATAAAGTTATTTTTTAAATAACAAGGAAATGTTTGTTCAGGAGAGATTAGACTTACAGTAACCAATAGAAAAATGTTTTTAATGTGCAGTTCTAAATGACACCTGCTTTACAACATACTTTATAAATGTCAAAAATCCTTTGCCCTAAATGAAGTAGCTGGACTGTACCGGAAATCCCACCAAAGCCTGTCCCTGCACCCAGCTCTCTGCCACCTGTGCTCATTACACAGATCTCAAAATCTGAGGTCATTGCCACAGGTTTGTGGCTCCTTTATAGTACTCAAGACCAACGCTATGCAACTGAGTTAGAACACAGAGTTGCAAAATTTTGAATTTGATGACAAGAATCCAAACCAGGGAATCTCACCCACATACAAAATCATTATCACAATAAATTCTCCAACTGTGTTCTCATATTAGTCACTGCCCAGCACAGTGACTTAGAGATGCACTTACCCAAATTGGCTTTTCCTGAAGGAGCTGGGAAGGCAGGACAATTTCTATATGCCTCATTTTTTTACTTTTGAAAAATTGCTTCTAACAAATCATAAGCTTCTACTTCCCCTCAAAGAAAATTACACTCAGTGAAGCTCCTTAGGTCCCAACGTTCCGGAAGGCTATTCCATTTTTAATTGAGATGTTTCCATTGTTCCTGGCAGAGATGGGTGATCTCTTGGCTCCCAGAGCTTGGAAGCCTTCCTTGGGAAAGCTCCCAAGTTGCAAGCACAATTCTTTTCAAACTCTGGTCTCGCTAAAGTCATTTATTAGTTTAACATGACAACATCTCATCTCTCACCACTGACTCAGTGAGAAGAAACCACGTCATGCTGTCTGGAAGTGTCTCATTTCCAGTGCACCTAAGAAGTCCCATCAGCAATTTTCTGGAATGGTCCCTTGAAGTTCTGTTACTATCATCCCCTCCTCTCCTTCCTCCTCCGCCTCCTGCCTCCTCTTCTACCAGCTGTTATTTGCCAGTCTTCAAAGCCACTACTGCACTCCTTATCTCTCTGGATCCTTTTGACAAATCTGTCAGGCCTATGAGATAGTCATTCTCTCTCTAGGTTAGAGAAAAGTATGGCTCCATTTTGCACCAAATCAATGGAGATAAAATAAGGGCTTCAGTTTCCCTAGTGCGCCGTATTGACTGTTAGATCGGCACATTTACTTATATGCTACCACTCTATTGGGCTGTATTAGCATTTAGGCTGTGCCCTGATCCCAGCTTGGGGAACTATTAGGATCTTCTCAGCCGCTTTCCAATGGTATAACTGTATAGCCTTGTTATTCTTACATTTTGTTTACCAGATCGGATTTATTTCCCTGAAGAGTTAAGCTCCCACCAATTGTGTCCAACTTGATTTAGTCATCAAATGAAAATAGAAATCATGTCTATAGGAAATAGTATTTTAATGCTCTTATGAACATAGGCAAACAAAGTGTACTCATATAGCAGGAAGAAAAAGATTTTGGAAATCTTTCCAAAATGTTTGTATATTATGTCATTTTAAAAGTGGATAATAAATGTCTATTTTTCATTAAAAAAATTTTAAGACCATATTCCTTTTGAAAAGAAAACTTCTTCCCATCTCCAAATATATTTTTCTCCATGTGGCAGGGTATTGCCAAGACTCTGTGGTTTATGATGTGTGGCCACTAAGACTATTTGAAAAATGCTACTAAGGCCAGCATTCCAGTAAATATCAACCATCACCAAAACCTTAACCCATGTTTATGATGTACACAGAACTATTGTTTAATCAGTTAACGAATATTTATTAGCATTTTCTGCAGTGGTCCCAACCCTGCTTCCCATCACAACCCCCTGGAGCATTTTACAACAGACTGATGACTCAGTGGCACTGGGGCTGGGCATTAGCTCCCCTGGGACTTCTAATATGCCACCAGAATTGGGAACTGAAGGCATGGGGAACAATGGCATTTGAGAGGGAAGTCAGTCTCAGAAGAAGTCAGGCTCAGAAGACACTCCCTTCCACTGACCAAAAAAAGAAACTCAGAAACACATCAGTTCTTCAAGGGAGATACACTGATCACTTTTTAGCATGTCAGTGCTTAGCAACAACTAGAACTGTGGGGCCACAAAGAGACTAAGTGGTCAAGGGCCTTAGAGACGCAGGCATAGGAACATTAGGCAGAGGGGCATTGGATAAAACCGGGGGTTATATCTCACAGCTTGGAGAGCTCTGGGTACCCAGATTTGCATCATAAAAGGGTAAGAGGCAGGAAGAGAAAGAGACACAAACATATTAGTTTCCAACAAAGTATGTAATAAGTCATTTAAGCATTCACTATGAAACAGAAATCCCACAGGTTTCAAGAATAATTTCTCACATGTAGGCAAAGCTGTTTCCATATCCTTGGAGGAAGTGTTTTAATAATGATCTTGCTCTAAAATTACTTCAACCGTAATTTCAAATGACATTCAGGCCTATGCTGTTATTAAGAAGAGGAACCAAAGAAGTATTCCCCACCCTCCAGAATTTATTGTACTGCAGCTCCAAACAACCAAAGATAGCACAGTTAATTACGTGGTAGCACAGTGCAGGACAAATACAGCTCAACTTTCATATCTGGGCCCTAAACTAGATTCCCAATGGAGAATAAGTGAATGATGACAATTTGAACAACAATGACTAAATTATGACACATCCTTTAATGTCCTTTAAACTGGTTATGTGTTCTTAAAGCAAAAAAAAAATAATAATTAACTGCAGGATTGTTCATAAGAATAATCTCTCAGCTGTATTGTCAAAGCACACTACGGTGCCACCTCAGTGCGTTAAGGACATGCACCTTAATTTTCTCTTTAGACTAAAGGGCATTTATGCCATAGCTGGTTTGGCTCAGGGGATAGAGCATCGGCCTGCAGACTGAAGGGTCCCGGGTTCAATTCCTATCAAGAGCATATGCCCGGGTTGTGGGCTCGATCCCCAGTAGGGGGCGTGCAGGAGGCAACTGATCAATGATTCTCATCATTGATGTTTCTATCTCTCTCTCCCTCTCCCTTTCTCTCTGAAGTCAATAAAAAGATATACATTTTTTAAAAAGGCATTTATGCCTACACTGCTTAGTATATACCTGCCAAATAAAAAGTGGAAAGAACACTTTTCCCAAAAAATTTTAGAGGTTATCTTCCAGCAGATACTCAAGAAGGGAGTAACCTCTCACGTTCCCACAATCTCTATGGGTTTTTGAAATTAAACCCAATTCCAAGGAAAATTTTTGCAGGATCTTTAACAGCAAAAAAAGATGCCTATGGCTATTCCTTTCCATGGCATTTGAGGCTATTTTTACCTCAACAGCCAAAAACAAGAGGTAGTAAAGGCCTCAGCATCCTCCTTTAAACTGTAGCTAGAGCTTTACTTCGATAGCACCACTCCCATCCACTTGTGTTTATAAGCATGCTCCTGACCTTGGCTAGCATCCTCCTGAGCTCAACCTTCACTAGGAAAAGGAAGTGACTAAACAAGGAACCCAGTTCTCGTTCATTTGGACTTTATGAGAAACTTCCAAACTGGGTGTTTCTTCCTTTTCTCCAAATCATAAGATTTCCACAGTCCAAACAACCCCATCAAACATTAAAGCTCATTAGCCAACGGTAATGAGAAAGGCAGAAAAAGCCCAAGTTTGCACTTTTTCTTTTCCTGCAGAGGACAAATTACTGCATTTTGATAGACCTGATATCAAAAGTACAAAGATAAAAGAAGCCAGAATTCAATGAGAAGTGGCACTTGATCGAGGTTTTCTCAGCAATGAAATGGGCTATTATGACACGGGAGAAGCAGAATGTGTAAGGTGAAGAACAGATGTGGGCAGAGTTGTCTTTGACCCCCAGCTCTTTCCAGTATAAGGTCACATATCAAATAACAACTTAAATCTGACTTTCTGTCTAAAATGGGAACAGTTTTTGCAATAGCTCTGGACCAGGCACTCCCAAGCTCCTTACACATACTAATTCGTTTAATCCTTAACCTTTTGCACTCGGATGTCGAGTGTGACTTGACACAGTTAGCATTAGAATAAAGGAATCGAGAAAAAAGCAAGCGAGTGCAAAGGGTTAAAACAACCCTGAAAGGTAGATACTCATTTTACCAATGAAGAAGATGAGACTCAAAGGGATTAAGTAACGCATGTGCCAAAGCATATGGCAAACAAATATGGAGCTGAGATTCATTTAGATGGTCTTGCTCCAGAGTCTGTGCCTTTAATTGCTGCACAGTTGCTCTATAAGGCTATTAGGAGATTAAATGAAGTAATGTACACAGCACTTGAACTGACAGTTCATTATTACAGCACTTGCAGCTAATTATTATTCACATAAAAATAACAATATTGTTTACTATATTATATAGTCTATACAATCATATTTTTTTAATTCTTTATTGTTGAAAGTATTACAAATGTCTCCTTTCCCCGCCTCCCCCCCATTGACCTCTCCCTGCCTACTCTCGCACCCCAGCACATGCTCCTACCCACCTATTGTCTGTGTCCATTGGTCATGCTCATATGCATGGGTACAAGTCCTTTGGTTGATCTCTTACCCCTCTCCCACCCTCCCCTGCCTTTTCCCTCTGAGGTTTGACAGACTGTTCGATTATGATTATTCAGCTGCCTGACATTAGACACGTTCGTGCAGAAGCTGGGTGTCTCTCCTGAGTGTTCTCTAAAATTCTCTTCCATTCTATGACTTTATTCCTTGCTGGGTCAGTCTGGTTCAAAGAACTTAGACCTATAGTCTTCCCATGGGCCAGGCCCCACAACCCCACTACCATCTGGCAAACCTCTACCCAAAGAAAATGTAGGTGGTTTTGAATATTCTGGAAACTACACCTGCAAGAAGGAGACCAAACTATTGAAAACAGAAGACTTGACCCATTGTTTATAATTTCAAGATGCAGCTTAAGCTGTCAATACAAAAATGTGCTGGATTCTGAAGTTCCAGCTCCACTTAAAGACTACCCAAAAAAAGAGTTTGAGATCTTTATTTCTTTTCTGTGATTTTTATACTGCAAGAGACAGACATCTCTAGGAGTTGGTGTTCTCCAAAAAAGTCACCAGAGACAGGATCTCTGAAAGGTAAAGAATAATGTTAGCTATGTTCAAATTTCTCCAAAGAAACTGCCTTATTGCAGATTTTCTTCTTGGCATAACTTGTACTTTTAAAAATAGTAGCCCGCTTTTACCAGCAAGTTGGAACCTACTGATGCTGACTTCTAAAATCCTGCATTCTTCCTGCTGCTAGTAATGCTCAAAGTATGGCTCTTAAAGTTATTTGTCAAGCTGTCTTTTTAACAGGGCCAATTAGTACTTTCCTCCCAGACAAAGGCATGAGAACCAGCCTCATGGGAAATGAGGGAATCTTTACATATTGAATGATTAGCAAGGAACTTAGAGTGGTCCCCACCTTTTGTCATCAATTCTCTTGCCCTTGGTAATTAGAATTCTAATGCTTTAAAAGATGGTAGTGCAAGACAATCTGTAATTTAAAAAGAATTTTTATATCATAAAGTTTTTCCCCACAGTGACTGCATCGTTCAATTATCAAAAAACAACACTTGCCGATACCGGTTTGGCTCAGTGGATAGAGCGTCGGTCTGTGGACTGGAAGGTCCCAGGTTCGATTCCGGTCAAAGGCATGTACATTGGTTGCGGGCACATCCCCCGGTGGGGGGTGTGCAAGAGGCAGCTGGTCGATGTCTCTCTCTCATCGATGTTTCTAACTCTCTATCCCGCTCCCTTCCTCTCTGTGAAAAATCAATAAAAAAAAAAAAAAAGAATTGATATCCCTTTAAAGCACTCTGCTCCATCCTATAGTCCCTTCTAGTAATTTAAAAAACAAACAAACAAAAAAAACAACAACAACACTTAAGGAGAAAAGCGAAAGTTAATTCATATTCTCGGCTTGGACAGACATTATTAACATAAGCAATACTATTATGTTTCTGTGTGTTGAAGATATAAATGTCAAAAAAGATGTAATTGTCACTTCTCTATTATAAATTGTGGAATTATGCTCCTGCAATGCTTACATATAGACAACTGAACTATTCAGTAAAATAATTAAATGAATTCATGTTATGGCAGTAATAATTAAAAAGGTTACTTTTTTAAAAGTCTAAAATACTAAATTTCCATTTTATTCCTTTTGTCCAGCCTCCAGTGTCAGAGATCAATTGGAAAGAGGTTTAAACCTTTTTCCACCAACAGACAAGTGTAAACAGACACACACACATTACTGGGGTTCACTCGTGGTGGTGGAGGGAGCTCAGATCTGGAACTCAGATTCACTTCGGTCTAGATCTGCAAACTAGGTCGTAGTATTTTAGCCAATCCATTTACCTCACTGTAACTCAATTTCTTCAACTATGAAACTAAGGTACTAGATCCGTGGTCAGCAAACTGCGGCTCACAAGCCACATGCGGCTCTTTGGCCCCTTGAGTGTGGCTCTTCCACAAAATACCACGGCCTGGGCGAGTATATTTTGAAGAAGTGGCGTTAGAAGAAGTTTTAAGTTTTAAAAATTTGGCTCTTAAAAGAAATTTCAATCGTTGTACTGTGGATATTTGGCTCTGTTGACTAATGAGTTTGCCGACCACTGTATTAAATGATCTCACAGGTCCCTTCTAGGTCTATAACTATTCTAGAAGTTCCTCTCATTCTCTCATTAATTAAAGAAATTGATTTCTACTAAAAACAGACTTATTTTCACTTTCCACAACTTATTGTTTCTCTTTAACTGAGAAGCTGTTTTCTTATAATACACACACACACACACACACACACACACACACACACACACACACACATATATGCTAACCCAAGAGGCAGATTACTCTCCTCTAGTCTATAACACCTGTTTCAGTGCCTTTGAAGATCACATTAGCAAGCAATAAATTCTTACCCAATAAATAAATAAATAAATATTTTTCCAAAGCCACTTCAATTTGTAACTATATCTCATATTTTCAAGTAAAAAAGAAAAAAGAAAAAAAATACGTAGTGTGTGTCTGCATCTGTGTGTGTGTATGTGTGTATGTAGTCCCCCAGGACTGAAGAGTATATATCTGTCCTGTGCCGTTTTCCTTTGCCCAACCCAGAATCCCATATAATCAATAAATGAGAGTTATTATAAATGGTTTGATCCAATTAAATCTAAGAAAAATAAGCCATATCAGAGGTGAAGAGCATCTCATAACAGTTGGCAGTGATGGAAAAAGGAAAGCAGTCACCCCTTCTGAGGAATCAGGTCTATCTTTCCAGGAGTTCTTGGATGACACATTTCTCTGGGAATTTTTTAAAGCCAGAGAGAGCAAATATTGGTTTTAAAAGTTGGCCTGATACACTACGACTGTTAGTAACTGAAATGCCAAAAAGCTTTTAGAAAAACATTTTAATTTTGCCAAACTCCTCAAAGGACATGGTCTAACAACTGAAAATGACAACACTAAGTTGCTATCCTTCTCTGTTATTCTTAGAAATTGAGCTTGAGAATGACCAACGCAGCACAAAGCACAGACTGTCTTCCACCTGTGGTTCAGCACTTTGTAGAGGACAGTGGGATGGGAGGAAGAGAAGGCAAAGTTGGTTATTGGTCTGAGATGATCTCTGATTGAACTGTTGCCTCTCTCACTCCCCAGCTGCTGGTGCCGCTCCACCTCATACTCAAGGTCCCAAGGCATCAAGAGCAAAGAGAAAAGAGCTTTGTAACAGACCTAGAAAACCAATTAGTCTAGATTGGGACCGGAGGATGGAGGGAAGCAGGAAGAATAAAGGAGAACTGAGAAATGTAATATTCTGAATCTGGAAAGAACAGCAAAGTTGTTCCCTATATAAAAGTGGCCTATGTTCAAATCCCTACCCCACCACTTAGCACTTATATGAACTTAGACAATTAGCTTATTCTATTCGTCATTCTCCTCATCTGTAATAATTCTTGTGTCATAGGTTGTTATGATGATTAAATTAGCCAATATATGTAAAACACTTAGAAATTACTTGGCACGTTGAGCCCTTAATAAAGGTTGACCATGCTAATGGTAGAAAAATTAAGCAATATAAATGTTAAAATCATAAAGTTCAGGAAAAAGAAAAAAGCTAAACAAGAAAGGAAAAGTAATCATAGCTCTTGGTTTTATAGAACAACTAGTGGCCTGGTGCACGAATTCATGCACATTTAAAAAAATTAACTAGAAGAAATATTTTAATATCACTATTCATCCTTTCTCTATAATAGAAGAGTCAATCAAATTCACCATAAACAATGACAGATTGAAACACACGCATGTAATTAGCACCAGCAAGAGCTTTATATGTATTGCGCATGCATGAGTCAACTTAGCCTTTTATATATGTAGAATAAACTTGCTTAATTAGACCTGCTTTCTGATTTAGCTAAACTTTTTCCAGCCCAGTGAAGCACCCCAACTTCTCTTTAAGGTAATTGTCAGCAACACAGCAGTAAATATCAACACCAAGCAGATTATTATTGTAGATCACACAGGGAGAACAAAGGGTAAAATATTTAACTACAGCAATGTTTGACTATATTCTGTACAATGAGAAAACCTGAAGTCATTTTCAAGGTCCACCATTTCTTACTTCTTTTCAGTCAGGTCAAGTTTCTAAGATTTCTAAATCTCCATTTTCTAGCTAATGAAAAGAAAATAGGATTCCATCGAGTCTCCTATCTACCTACTCCAGGACTTCTGTGAGGATCAAATGAGATGAGGCACATGAAAATGCTTCACAGACATCTGATTAATCTGTAAAATGTTTGCACCTGGCTATAAAGCAAGTCGTGTTCCTGGGCTGAAGAAACTCCAAGGAGGCTAGTCACTAGGGAGAGGAAGCTGGGCATTGCTATGTGACGTCATTACCTGGCACCCACAGCCACTGTTTCCAGGCTGGGCTGGGCTGTGGGCCACATTTTGTGCCATGGGGTCTCATCAGTGTTGGCTGTGATTTGGTGGGGTGTTGCTCCGGGGTGGTGGCGGGGCCTGTGTCCCACTTGGGGGAAGCCAAGTATTGGTTTGTTGGCACCAGGTCCATGGTGCCAGCCAGTGCATGTCATGGCAGCTCCTGCATTGAGTGTTTGCCCCCTGGTGGTCAGGGCACGACACAGTGACTGGTTGGATGGTCAGACACTTAGCATATTAGCCTTTTATATAGATACTTACATACTGATGTTAATCTAAACACTGATTATTGATTTAACTACAAATAACAATAAAAAAAAACATAAGTAGGAAGGGCATATTGAGAAATCATTAAAAGTTAAATCTTCAGCTATCAAAATAGTCAGTATCAACTGATTATTTAAGAAGTACCTGTATAATCATATTATTTAGTGATTTGGAGGCAATTTGCCTAAGAAACAATTGAAAGAATTTAAAGTGGTTACTTTTACAACCACCAAAAATATGTGGAAATTTTTACAGAATCCAGGTTTAAGAAAAAGGCTTTTTGTAGACAATTTGGGTAATTTTAATATGGACTGGTTATTAGATGATATCACAGAATTATTAATTTTATATGTTTTCTGGTATTGAGATAATGAAGGAGGAGAATATTTTTATTCTTAAGTGATACATGTTGAAGTATTCAGGAGTGAAATATGATATCTGCAAGTTATTTTTAAGATTAAGAAAACTTAAAAAATTCAAGAAAAACATAAGCATGCATGTTTTTATATATTTAAATAGATATTACATATTAACATATATCACATATTATATATAATAAATATAAATGCTAGGTATGTATTAATTGTTGAATATATGTGAAGAGAATAGGTGTTTATTATACTATTTTTTCAATTTTCTACATATTTTTAAAATAGAAAACTAGAAAACATTGTTTTATATAATAAGTAAGCTCTTCTGTACTATAATTGTTTAGCCATGCACATGTTTTACTTTGAAAAAAGTAATATAAAAAGTATTTTAAAAATAACTTGAAGAAAAAAGTTCTTATTACTATTCCCCCAAAACTCTCAAGCTACTAAGAGATAGGCACTATTTATCATTTATCTCTATTTTTTAAATTTACATAATAGTTTAAGTTTCCATTTTTGTATTTTCTTCATGTTGTTTTGTCAGCAAATTATCCTCTAATGAGCTTATGTGTTCTGTTAA
Organism: Eptesicus fuscus; assembly: GCF_027574615.1. Classification (NCBI taxonomy): domain Eukaryota; kingdom Metazoa; phylum Chordata; class Mammalia; order Chiroptera; family Vespertilionidae; genus Eptesicus; species Eptesicus fuscus. Next base: position 46,005,735 of record NC_072483.1, on the reverse strand, counting down.
TTAAAATATATAGCACTAAAACTGTTGTCTCAACCACTTAAGAATTAATTCATAAGAAGGGTTGAAAAGAATGCTGCTTTGAGTACACAGTATCAGACTCAAGGTTTATCTTGAGTGGGTCCATAGTGTATGTGTCCTAGACATTCTGAACAGAAAAAATTCTAAATGCATTTGATAAACACTAAGAGAAAATTTTTACATAAATTACTTGAATCTGCTCAGGGATAAATATGCTGGTGAAACAGCTACCTTTTTTTTCTATCCACCATTACTCATAAAACATAATTCATATTTCAAACCTTTCACTTACAGAAATAATTGCTGGTTTGTTTGTTTGTTTGTTTTTTACCAATAATTACAAAATACCAAGTACTGCACCTATGTTGATAAGTTAAACAAAACATTCTTTTCTCAATTTTTCTTTAATTTAGGGAGCATGTTGCTATTGTACTCTATTTTTGTACTTGAGGAAAAAAGAGATAAACAGTATGGAAATTAAAACAACCAAATCTCCTAACCACAGCTGTCCTCTGAAGAAAAGAACGACTGGTCTGGCCTCAAAACAGTCTTTACATTCAAGTGTATAAGTACGGCTGTGTACCCTACAAATGGAGGTTACTCATCTGTCAACATAGTCTCCTCCACCATTTAGAATACAATTAGGCCTCAAAAATGACTTCATCCAACATGGTAGCTGAAGACCCTTCATCCACCATCCAATGTAGATGAAGACCCTGAAGGCCAGAACATGAGCTTCTGCCAGCACCCAAGCTCCTTAATGAGAGAGGCTGGACCATCTGGTCAGTACTGTTCTCTCTAAATGTTACCTGGTTCACAGACCCATTATTTTCCAATATGGATACTGAAATATATGTGGGAGAATATAAGTGAAAAATAAGTGCTATAAATATATGAATGTGTTTAAAAATGAAACTAGTTGACTTAATGGAATGGAATTAAAAGTGATTTTTAGCTTAGGGCATTTTATAATAAAAAGAGAAAATATGGTTGTTGCTCTCCATGGTTTTGTTGTCGTTTTATAAAAAGTAAAAGTTAAATTTTCAGCTATCAAAATAGAATGTCAATATAGTCGGTATCAACTGATTTAAAATGTTTGCATTTGTGTTAAAAAAAAAAAAAAGAAAGTGTGCATTTGGTCAAGCCAGCGCATACCCAACTGAGGGTATGAAAAAGAAGACTACCAAGAGTGAGTTGGTCTAAATTCTTGTGGTCAGTATGTTTGCACACAATAATGGCAATAAAGAAAGTGAGATCACCACTTAAATTACCATCTAAAAGTAAATTCCGACCCCCTGGCAATGGGCAAGGAGACACCTGATTGGTGGTGTTGCTCTTATATCAATCAGGGGCAAAGCAGATGTACAGTCCTTAGTTCATCCTAGCTTGATGCCTGTGTCAGTGGCCAGAGCTGTTTCATGCCTGAGGCACATAAAATGATAATTGCTAGGTGTTGGAGGGGGAAAGATCAGAAACACTGGTCTCATAAGTAGATTATTATTAACAGGCTTAGGAGGGATGTAGTTTTAAAGTTTGTGTGGAGCTGTGATTGCTCTAGTAACTTCTAGATAACCGTAAGTAGGTAGTCTAGCACAACTCCATTAAGAGTGAACATGTCACATAATAGTTTTTGTGGCATGGATATATGTTATTTGCACATAAAACTGGGTGCTATGAGAACAATAAGTGGGTCACTATTTGCTTTCAGAAAATTAGATGGGGGTCTAGTGTGGTAATGTTGGAATTATTTCAGAGGGCAGTTACTGTGAATCATGTATTCTCAGGAACCAGAATGTTCAAATCCTGAGTCTCTGCCATTTAACTGTCAGTGTGATCTTAGATGCATTTAACCTGCCTGTTTCTCGCCTGAAAAGTGAGTTTTAATAATAGTGCATATAAGTTGTTGGGAAAAAAAAAAACCTGAGAAGCACTTAAAATGGGGTCTGGCACAGTTGTAGCTAATAATATATATGAGCATAAAAATAAATAAATAAATAAATAAATAAAAGTAAATTCTGACATCAACCCAAGATAGGCAAGAGATATATAAAGTCACCTGAAGAACAAAAATGGCCCCTAAGTCTAAAAACACTTGACAGAATCCTGGTTTGAGACAACCAGGTATCTAAAGAAAGAGTACATGGATGGAGCTTAAGGCAGGAGAGAAGCTAGAGTGTTTAAGGCACAGATATCAACAACATCAAATTGGAAGTATCTAATGGTTATGAATCTGAAAGAACTCTCCTACAGAATAAAGGAAGGAAAGATGGGAGGGGGAGGGACAGAGGAATAGATAACAGAGACATCTTTCTTTGATGAAAGCCAAGTAATAATTGTAGAAAGAATAACGGAAATAAGAAGCACCATTCGGCAACTGTCACAGAGGTTGTTTATTCAGGCATGGTTGTCAGTGGATGTTGGTGGGTGGAGTTTGGTGAAGAACAAGATGTCAGCAAAATTCTGAGAATCCTTTCAACGAAATAACTAGTCAATTTCAAATTTAATATGAATAACCTGGCATACAGCCACATGACCAGGTGATCAAGGTTAACATCACCAGTGGTGGACAGGTTGGCATCTTGTGCATCTGATGTGATGGGAGCAATGCAGAATCATTTCTGTGTCATTCCACTCAGAATGCATTAACTGAGCCCAGTCAGGGAGAAATATCAGAAATTCCCACATCCTACATCATTAAAGACTTCCAACTCTTTAAAAAACTGTCAAGGATAGGGAAAGACTGAGGAAATCTTTCAGACTGAAGGAATTTAAAGAGACATGAAAATTAAATGCAATACATATTCCTGGACAAGATCTTGGACCAGAAAGGAAAAAGAGGCTCTGTTGAGTTTACAATGTTGAAACTGTGTAATGAATGGTAGTGTTGTACCAACACTCGCTTCCTGACTTGGAGTGCTGCATACTGGTTATGTAGAAGAGCGTCTCTGTTTGGAGGAAACACACACTGAAGTGCTTTGAGTGGATGGGATATCATGTCAGCAGCTGGCTCTCGTAAGGCTAAGAAAAACACTAATGATCACACACCGAGCATGTACAATGGTGCGAATACATGAAAATGTTAACAAATGGGGAATCTGGGGGTACAGGAGTCCTTTGTTCCATTTGACAACGTTTCTATAAGTTTTAAAATGTAAAAATTAATTATTTAAAAATTAATTCACCGGGGAAAACATATTATTATAACATAGCCAATGTACTTAATTGAAGAGAAGGATATCAATATGGAAATGAAACTTTACAATAGGGAACCTTCGCATTCTAATTGGCTCAAATCTGCTTTAAATGAGACAAGTGCTTTATTCCTTATGAAGGTTACTATAATTTTGGCCTACCAGTCAGACCCTCTTTTTTGAGGAGTTGGAACCAAGTTTTTAAAAAGTCAGTTGTTAATCGCATCAGAAGCAGCAAAATTAGGAGCAAATGATCTTAAGAGTCCCTGGGAAGTCTCTTCCATGAATCCGGTGAATCTGACTCATTTGGATTCAGAACTATTCAAAAGCAGAAATTAGACCTGAAATGACTGGAATCATGGCTCCCTATCTCTACCATCCTGATGTGTCTCACTCAGTTGGCAGGAACCCTGTAAATAATGTGCCGCCAACAGCCACTTGCCAAAGCAGGCTATTCCTTATAGAGCCTCTACCACATGTTCAAACACATTCACTCCTTAATAAGGAAGTATATACATATAACACTATGTTCACCAAACAGAATTACAGTGCGGAAGTTAAGTTTTCAATTAGCAATAATCGTGCTTTGGATAAAACTCACTGGCTACGACACTGCCACTGTGCAAAGCTTGTATAGCAATTAAAACAAATAACTTAGATCTACATCAAAGGGTGCCTCAGAAAAGCAGGTCATACAATGAAAACTCTATCACTTGTGTACATTTTCTCCATCTGTGTGTCTTTAAGCTGGGACATCGATCTTCTACCTCTGGACTCAAAGTCAGACTGGAACTTACACCACCATGTCTTCTGGGTCTCCAGCTTGCCAACAACAGGTCTTGGGATTTCTCAGCCTCCATAATCACGTGAGCCAATTCCTTACAGTAAATCTACCTACCTACCTACCTTCCTGTACCTCCTATTGGTTATGTTTCTCTGGAGGTAAGTTTAATAACACTTAGGTAAATGTTTAAAGTACTAATAAAATAATACTGTATTTAATTCATGACTGTGTACCTAACTGTGCAAAAGTATAAGTAACAGACTAGGAAGAGAGGCACCAAGTTCATGATGTTGGCTGACTATAGAATGAGACAGGGGAATGAGACTGGAGATGAAGGACCGAGTGAATTTTATCTCTGATAGTCTATTTCTTTTATGAAAAAAGATGACCTAATTATGTTGATACAGAAGGGCTTGCTCAGGCTAACAACCCACTGAATCATTCGCCGGCCATATGATGTAACGCAAAGTAATGGCATATACCTAGAGTCTATAGTTAGTCCTGAATGCATAGTTAGGAAGCGTGGACTGACATGAGCTAGCAAACGCCTCACACTGAGCAGAATTCAGTTCCTGCAGTGTTTGATGTGGGACTTTTAAATGAAGGCACGTGTCTTAAATGCTTTAAAACTTTGCAAATCGTCGTTAATTTTTCTCAAAGTAACCCATAAAATTAAAACGAAGAACTTCTGATCCACTGCTTTTCTCTGAAGCTCTGATAATTGGATAAGTGCTTAATTGGCATGCTTTAGCTTCCATGATGGCAAGCTAATTAAAAAAATATTGTACAGAAAATAGAAAGCCCTTTAGATTCCAGCTTTTAAAATGTTAATTGGATACTCTAATGAAACACGCGTGATTGTTACTTAATTTTATGACCTATATAAACTACCATAACATGCTCACCAACAAATATAGAATCAACCTATCTACTGATTTTTAGGATGGGGCCTGACCTGACAATAGTAGGATTTAAGAAAGATCAACATAATATAATTTCTGTGGGCTCTCCACATCACTGAGAGTAACATCAAAGTCTTTGCAGTGGCCTGTATCATTTGGACACCTGTTCCCTTCTGGCCTCACCTGCTTTCACCTTCCCGCCATTCAGTTACACTGGCCTCCTTACCCCACATGGCAGCCATGCTCCCACCTTCGGGCCCTTGGGCAGGGAGTTCCCTCCACTCAGATGTCCTCCCTCAGATAGTCTCCTGGCTCACTCCCACTTCCTCTAGATCTTCACTCAGAAGTCATCTTCTTGGTAATGTAAAATAGCACAGCCAGCGTGAAAGATAATGCGGCAGTTCCTCAAAAATTTAAATATACAACTGCCATACGATCCAGCAAGTCCACCTCTAATTATATACCCAAAAGAATTGAAAGCAGGGTCTGAAAGCGATATCTGTACACCCATGTTCCACAGCAGCATTAGTCACAAGAGCCCAAAGGAGGAAATCTAAATGTCCATCAACAGATAAATGGATAAACAAAGTGTGATGTATGCCATACAATGGAATATTATTTAGCCTTAAAAAGAAATTAAGTTGTGGCATACACTATAGCATGAATGAACGTTAAAAACTAATGCTAAGTGAAATAAGCCAGGCACAGAAGAGCAAATATTGTATGATTTCACCTAGATGAGGAACTCAAAAATAGTCCATTTTATATGGAAGAAAGTAGAAATGTGGTTACCAGGGGCTGGGGGGAGGAGTGAATGGACAGTTGTTTAATGGGACAGAGTTTCAGTTTGGGATGATGACAAAGTTCTGGGGACGGATTTGGTGATAACTGCACAATAAAGTGAATGTACTCGATGCCATTGAATCGTACACCCAAAAATGGTTGAAAGGGTAAAATTTGATGTTGAACACATTTTATCTCAATAAGAAGAAATAAATTTTAAAAACCCACCTTCTCTTGTTATCCCTACCTCATTGGAAACTGCAAGCCTCATCCCAATCTGGCATCCCTTATCCTCTCCCCGGCCTTTTTCCCTTCTCTTAGCACCAACACCACCAAACATACTTAGTTCACTGTCTGCTCCCGCTCCTGGAATGTAAGCTGCTGAGGGCAAGGCTGTTGCCTGTTTTACAGCCTCAGAGCCCACAGCAGTGCCGGGCACACAGGAAGCACTCAGTGAATACTTGCGGAATAGATTGTCACTGCTGTGCCAGAGGACTAGTGCGGAGAGCACTGGAAGCCAAACCAGCCACTCAGAGGCTGTGGCCGGAATCCAAGAATCAGACAGTAAGGCTGGGGCTGTGGCATTTCTATTACGAGGGAAGAAAGTATAAACCTGAAAGACACTCCAAAAAAGGATCTGTAAGATCTGAAAACAGATTGGAAAGCAATGGAGCAGAAAAAGGTGTCAGGATGGGCTCTATTTTGAGCCAAGAAGAATGGAAGCACACATAAGAGAAATGGGGACAGGGAGCTGGTTTTAATAAAATATAACCAGCAAGGAGCTCACCTGTCAAAACTGGAGGTGAGGATCTGTGACCCCTGCCCAGGGACAGTTGAAACTAGAGAAGAATGTACTTACAAAAAGGAAGAGCAACGGTGCAGGGCATGGCTGGTGGACACACACACCACCAAGGGTCGGGAAGAAAATAAAGAATGAAAACAGCATTCAGGTGGCGGTGGGGGCCGAGGCAGCCGCTGCGGCAGCGAAGGCCGAGCCCCTTGCACGAATTTCGGGCATCAGGCCTCTAGTGTTAATAATAATGGTTGCAAATTGTCAGAAAAAAAGTTGGACTGGGCCATCAAACTCTACTTAGTAGCCATGAAACTGAAAATTAAGTTTTCCTTTTAGTAATGGCTTCAGTGAAAACCTCAAGCTAATCTAGACAATTCCTTTGTGAAATGCATGTTTTCTGATCATGCTGGATTCCTCTGAAATCTAGGGCTGCTACTAGAAACAAGATAAAAGCGTGATATAACTAAATGCTATGCAAATAACAATATCTTTATATTCCGTTTCCTGTCCTATCAATAAAACAATAGAACTGGCTTTGACTACATAAAATTCAGGAACCTGAGACTCAAACTATAATAAGGATGTTTCTTGGTTAGCTTGTTCCAAATGAGGTTCAGCAGTGACTGAATGGAGGCGAAGGATGACAACACTCCAGGGAAGCAGCATCTGCAGGTGCATCTTCCACCAGCTCACTCGAGATGGCCGAAAAGACCCGCCCGTTCTTTCATTTAGCAGATATTGAGCAACTGTTATTTATTTTGTTTAACACACATTTATAACGTCAGACATGTTCTAATTTAAGTATTAACTTCTTATCTAATCCTTATAATAACCCAAAGAGATAAGCACCATTTCCCCCCCTCATTTTACAGGTGAGGAAACAAGCACAGAGGGGTTAAGCAGTTGGCCCTGGGTCCAAGAACTAATCAACATGGGAGCTGAGGCTGTCTGAGGCCAGCGTTCAGGCTCTCAACCACTGAGCTCTACAAAAGGAACAAAGCGAAGCATGAGGAATCGACTGGGAAACAAGACTGACCTGTCTCTCTCTGCCCCCTGGGGAGTTCACCTTCTAGCCAGGAGGGGTAGGTAAAAAGCAGAAAATAATGGGGGAATAAGGACACATATGTAACACCTTAATCAATAAAGAAATTTTTTTTTAAAAAAGCAGACAATATAAAACAATTTACTTACAGGCCCAAATACTACAATGGAGAAGTGATGAGATCCCACAACATAGAGAGATAAAGGATGCTGGACATATTCCCTGAGCTGTCATTGATTCCTCACAAAACCCTGATAAATAACTAGTAAGATATGTGATCATTGTGGAGATGAGGTAGTTCTGGCTCAGAGGAGAGGTGAAGGCCGGGGGCAGGATTCATCCCTAGTCTGAGCATCCCTGACATCTGTCTAGTTCCTAATAACAAACTACTTTACTTTCTTCTAGATTCTTCCCACGTGTTGTAATCCTTTTGCATTACATCACTTTAATTCCCTCTGTACATGACACTATGAGAGGTTGAAGAATTTATCATGAGTGTCTTGTCAAATGCAGGAGACGTGTTATCGCTCTGACAATGGTCATTTAATACAAAGCACTCTGCTCACAATAAGACTGTGATGCATATTGGTTAATGGCGTTCATCTAAAACTGATTCCTATCATTGCTGGTCTGCAGCGGCTCTGTCCTGGTAGCTGAGGAGTTGGTTAAAGAAATGGAGGCAGAAGAATAAACATATATCTAATGACTTCATTCTAAGGACCGTGATAGGTGTTTTTACAAGTTAACTTATTCAAATAGCTAGAAGAGCTCAGATGTTTCAGATAAGACAGATCTGAGAGCCTGTTGGGACTGACTTTAAAAACAACTTTCCCTCATTTTAAAAGTGCTGTAAGGAAAATGGAATGCAACCAAAACACACAATTTCAAGAGAACTTGAATCCAAAGTAAAGACATTATGTAGTCATTAAGAATTATGTTTACAAAGACGTCAAACAAATGGATATTTATATTCTAATAATAGTTACATATTCAGAAAAAAAGAGCATAAAAACTGATAAAGTATAAGCTCCCTATAATATATCTATTTTTATACATAAAACATTTCTGGAAATACACAAAAAGGAATATTATTACCAATGGCTTCCTAGCGAGTGAAAATGAGAAGATGAATAAGAGGAAATTTTAACCTTCACTGTACATCCTTCCTTAGTTTCCTATCCTGATTTTTTAAAATTTAAACAAACTTGCCTTTAGGAAGAATTTTTAAGTGATGGATAAAGTGGTGAAAGTTCTTTTAGGTTGTAAAGTTATCTTAAATAACAGGACAAAGGTTTTTAAATATAGAATAATTTCAGCTGTGTCCCCCTCCCAATAAGAGAAACTAGAAAATTCCTGAAACACTATTAAGAATAGTTACCCCTAAAGGGTCAGTTTTCACTTCTTTACTCTGTAAACTTTCTTATATGTTTAAAATATTTACAATAAGCATTTATCATATAGAATAAAGGAAATGTGCTACTATAAGTGATAGGATGGATTATAGGAGTTGCTTTCGCCACATCCTAAAGTCAAATATTAAAAGGCCAAAATTGTCACTCGAAGATGAGTAAATCCAAAGTAAAGACTAAAAGATCCTCTTCTTGCTGAAATGCAGCCAAACATGGCCTCAAAGTCCTATTTCAAGGAAGGCAGAACCATGCCTTAATTTTTAATACTTTGACCTAAGTTTCTTTTCTTACTCTAGTCTTCTTTGCTACAGGTATTAACCATATTTTCTTTCAAAGAAGGTGATAGTGGCAATTAGCTGGTGCCAGGACACAGACTCCAACCTCAGAGTGACAAGCAACTACCCTCAGACTAGAAGCTTCTTCCCTCACCTCTTGAGGACTGTTTGCTTCTATTCCTTCCGGAGTTTTAGTTTTCCTTCTCAGAAAATGTGATCTGCCTCCACCGAGTATTATTAACACAACTGCATCTTACAAAACAGTGAAAGGAAGGAAATTACTGCTTTAAGTCATCCTGATGCCGAAGTGTCCTTTATTAGCAAAATATGGATCTTCTTTGTAGCTCTGTGGGAAGTATAGTGGCATCCTGTTCACTATCATCATGCATCCTCCCATTTGAGGTGCAAGATCCTTTGTGAAGTAGAAACAAAGAAAAGCAGGGAGCTCCAGCTCCTCTGTGATGGAGTGAGCACACTGCAGCCTCTCTTACTTTTCACAACTAAGATCTCTGGACACAACACAAAAAGCAGCAACTGAGGACTCTGAAAAGTGAACTAAGAAGGTGAATGGTAAAGGAGAGTCAAAAAGGACCTAGTCTTAAATTTTAATTTATTTTATTCTGGCAGCTTTGTCCTGGGGCAGGACCCCAGCGAAGAGTTCACCGACAGTGACAGAGCAGTGGTGCAGCAGCACGAGCAGCTCAATCTGCACACGACACCCTGTCCTTCTGGACAAACCTGAAAAAGGGCCCTTGTAGACCAGAGTATGGGGGGAATCATGAAGAGAGAGAAGATGGAGAAGGGAATCCCCTAAATCTATACAGAAACTGGCACAATGCCCAGCCTCACTCTGAGCTGTGCATTCATGGGACAGTCTCCAAGCACCATATCAAAGAGCTTTGAGAACTAAAAAGACCGAACGAACGTAGCACCCAGTCTGACTAACCCTTGAGAGGCACCGGCATGGGACAGACCCCAGGTAGCAGAACAAAAGCTTTGAAAACTGATCTGAGATCAGAACCAGCACCCACAGAAGGTGAGACAGAAATGAAGTGTGACTCTTAACAGCAAAAACAAAAAAACAACATTGTGCAACCCCCAACCTACATAGCATGACATAAATAATATCCAGAATACAACCCAACAGAATTGCATATACAAAGAACTAGGAAAATATGACCAGTTCTTAAGAGGGGGAAAAAAATCAGATTCCAACCCTGAGATAACCCAGATGACAGGCATTATAATATCCTCCATGAGAATATAGAATGAATGGAAAGATAGAAGTTCTCAGCAGAGAAATAGAAACTAGAAAAATAACCAGTGGAAATCATAACTGGCTGGCTTAATAGAAAAATAGAGATGACAGTTTCAAAACAGTGAGCTAGAAGAGTCAGTTAATTATCTAATCTGATAAGAGAAGAGATTCTCAGTAAAATAAACAGAGCCCTGGCCAGGTAGCTCAGATGGTTAGAGTGTTGTCCCAATACGCCAAGGTTGTGGTTTCGATCCTGGTCAGGGCACATACAAGAATCAGCCAATGAATGCATAAATAAGTGGAACAACAAGCCTCTCTCTCTCTCTCTCTCTCTCTCTCTCTCTCTCTCTCTCTCTCTCTCTCTCTCTCTCTCTCTCTCCCCCTCGCATCCCATCCCGCCTCCCTGCCTCCCTCCTTATCCCCGTTCCTCTCCTCTCCTCTCTCTCCAAAATCAATAAAAAAAGCTAGCTTCTAGTATTCATGTCAACATTGTTCTAGAATAAGAGGAGAAAAAGACTGGTAGAGAAACTATTTGAAGCAATAATGGCCAAAACTTCCCAATTATTAAAAGATATAAATTTATAAATGCAAGAGTTTCATAAACTTAAAATAGGATAAGCTCAAAAATAACCACTCTTAGACACATCATAATCAACTGCTTAAAAGTAAAGATAAAGGAAAAGTATTCCCAGCAGATAAGAGAAAAATTACACATTATAAACAGAAGAATAATAATTTTAATGACTGAAGATTTCTCAGCAGAAATGAGAGAGGCCAGAAAACAATGGAAAAACATCTTCAAAGTGCTAAAAGAAAAAAAAAATCGCTAACCTAGAAATGTATATCCATTGATAACATCTTTCAGGAAAGGCAGCTAAATAATGCCACTTTTAGACAAAGAAAAACTAAAAGAATCATTTTTAGCAGACCTGCTCTAAAAAGAAATGCTAAAGGAAGTGCATCAGGCTGAACGGAAATGATATCAGAAAGAAACTTGTAGTTTCACCAATTAAAGAACATTTACAGAAATGGTAACTATCAGGGTAAATATAAAAGGTTATTTTCCCCAAGTTTTTGAAAATATGTATAATTGTTGGAAGCAGAAATTATGCCACTGCTTGATAAAGTTTTCAATATAAGTAGATATAATACATATCACGAGTATAACATAAAGGTGAATGGGAGAGGATAAAGGAACCTATATGGTGATAAGGTTTCTACATTTAAGTTGTATAATATAAACAGTAAATTAACTATGAAAGTTTAGGTATGTATTCTGTCACCCTTGAACATCCAGCAGAAAAATTTTTCCCAAAGAGATAGAGCCAAAAAGCCGATAGAAAAATGAAAATGAAATACTAAAAAGTTAGATTCAAATTATTGAAGACAGGGACAGATAACAGAGAGGATACATAGAAAACAAATAATACAATGGCATTTCTAAATCCAATCATATCAATAGTTATACTAAATGTAAATGATCTAACACACCCATGTGAAGACATCAGAATTTTTCAAAATAACAAGAACTAACTACTAGTAAATGATGCCTACAAGGAGCCCATTTTAAAATATAAAGACCTAGATAGATTAAAAGTAAAGGATGAAAAAGCATGTCATATATACAATCATCAAAATAAAGCCAGAAAGGCTATCTTAATTTCAACCAATCTCCTATTCTTGCCTGTCCTAAACTTTAATCCCTCTCTATTAACATAGGTACTTACAGAGGCTATTTCCTCATTCCTCATAATATCATTTCCAGAGTATTAATCTATATTTCTTGGTGATTTACAAAATATATCAGCATATCCCTCCTTGCTTTTTATGAACTTACCATCTAAGAGCGACAACATTAATGCAACAGTTTATTAATATACATTATATATAACATATCTAAAATATATGTTTGGAAAATATGTTAAGTTCCCTGTGTACAGAGATGGAAACTTCATAGGCTTTAAGAATGGCATGGGATTCTCACTAAAATTACAGTTTAGGTGGTTTAGAGAATAGTGTTGGAGAAGAGTGAATTCATATGAAGCTTGAGAAAAAAACGTATTTTCAGAAGCAACTAAATGTAGGTTTTGAGAAAACATGCATAAAAGCAAGCATAAGGCTGAAAAGTACATAGATAAGCCTCTTAGAATTTTATTAGACTTATAAAGATTCACAGCAGTATTAAATAGATCATGCCTCTCACTGAATCTTACACTATAAGGATGAAATAATGCTTTGGGGTTTATACCTAATAGATGTCCTTTTAATCAGTATTTTTTATCTAAACATTCTAAGAAATTATAGCCTTACAGGCCCCACCGCCCCTTGTTCACCAGTCACTTTTTTAAGGTGACAGGGAAAGGAGAGAGAGAGACAGATAGACAGAGGGGAGGATGAGAGGGAGAAGGGGAGAAGGGCAAAGAGGAGGAGATAATTATGCAAGCGGGTGAAAACTTCCACAATGGAAATTCATCGATTGTCCAAACACATGGATCAAGGTCTTCAATACAAAATTTTCAGTTATAATTAAAACCAGGGGGACAGATTGATTGTTTTAGGAGAAAGCATAAGATGAGAACAGAGAAAAGTGAAGACCTGAACCCAGTAGTACACGTGGACGATCATCGTCCTCCTCCACCTCACGTGTTTTCACATATATTCTGTGATTTGCTTAAAGAAAAACAAAACACTCAGCTCTACATAAGAGGAATATTATTTCTATTGTACAAATGAGGCAATAGACGAGACAAAAATATCTTACCAATATAGGCATCCCTCACATTTATGATGCAATTCATTTCTGGAAACCACAATAAAAAAATCATTAAGTGGACTGTGTGGAATTTATTAAACTTGCAAAATGCCTAGTTGCTCACTTGTTTATCTTCATAAAGAAAATGCATTCTATTCCGCTGTGAGTAATCATGAAGCAGTATTTCGGCCCCCAAGGCTGTCCCTGTGGGGAATAGCCTCTTTCACAATCCCCTAAAGTTGAAGCCAGGGCAGCTTCCAACCACTCTCCACTTGGCTGGAAATGCCAACATATCAGGCCTTAAAAAGAGAAATTCTGGATAGAAAGACAGTGACTCTCCTTATCTGAAAACACAAACACACACACACACAAAAAAAAACAAATGACACACATACCTTGAGAAATAGGTGAGTATATATTCTCTGCCAAAACATGATCAACAAGAAGTTAATTAAGCATTTTAGCTGTCAAGGAAGAGTGCTTGGTTCAGGAAAATTTAGGATTATGTGTCTGCAAAAGGACCTAGCCCCTTACTGGTTAAAGTGGAGAGTTGTCCTCTCCTCTGCTTTTTTCAATTGATTTCAGAGAGGAAGAGAGAGGGAAGAGAGATAGAAGTATCAATAATGAGAGAGAATCACTGATCGGCTGCCTCCTGCATGTCCCACACTGTGGATCAAGCTCACAACCTGGGCATGTGCCCTGACCGAGAATCGAACCATGACTTCCCAGTTCATAGGTCGATGCTCAACACCACTGAGCCACACAGGCCGGGCTCTTCTCTGCTTCTTAAGGTGTGTACAAAACCTTGCAAAACCAACAGCACTACTGCTGTGTTAAACGACATGTAGAATTTTCTCCTGATTGTGCTTTTCATACCTCTTTGCTTTGAACATAGTGATACAATTATTTTTAATACATAGAGATATTCTAGACCAGTGGTTCTCAAAGTGTGATCACTGGAACCAGCAACATCAGCATTACCAGGGAACGTGTTAGAAACATAATTCTAATCCAGACCTACTAAATCAGGAATTTGGGGGCAGGAGGGAAGGTCAATTTGTTCTCACAAGTCCTCCAGGTGACTCTGATGCCCGGTGAAGTTTGAAAGCCAAAATTCTAGAAGTCTTTAAATATGGACATAAGTCTGACCTTCATTTCTCCAAGTTGTCTGGAAGCAATGATTTAGTTAATTCTGGCTCAGGGTGCTCCTCACACTCATGACACTAGAATGGCTGTAGAAGAACCTCTTCTTTTGATCTCTGCCTCTCTGCCATGCAAGGATAGGACATTCATGGGGTCCCTAAGGCAGGAGGAAGACTAACACCCAGCGCCAACTCTCAACCAACATATATAAACGCCTGTCTTCTCTGTGAAAGAAAGTCAAGGTCTCTCTCTCCAAAGGGGTTGCCTTTCTTGATAATCACAATATTTCCAACCTATAGTGGGTTACCCAACATAATTTTCAGTTTACAAAACCCCTCCAGATATATCTAATTTAGCTGCCATAATAACCCTACGAGGCAGATTCTGTACTCCCCCTAACAGTTTGCAAAGGAGTAAGCTGGAGCTCAGAGAACTCTGAGTAACCGACTAACAGCCTAAGGTCAGCCAGCCGGTGAAGGTATAGAGCCTCCACTGTTCACACCAAAGAAACAGCTCTGTGTTCAGGGGTGAACTGTTGAACCTGCATATGCCTCGTTTCCACACCCATAAAACAGAAGTAAAAGGAGTGCCTACGTCACAGAGTTTATGTGAGGGTTAAATAAGATAATCCACGTAAGGCTCAACAAAACAGTGCCTGGCATGGAGCACATTTACAATAAATATTAACCATAATGTATTGGCTATAATTACTGACCCGACACCACCACCACTCCAGCTACTAACAACAATGCAGCCACTACTACTGCTCCAGGGAATTGGGCATTTTAAAACTTATTACAGTTTTCCTTTTCTCCTGCCTTCCAACTTCTTACACTGTCCAGACCATCCTATGTTGAGTGTTTATGCAATAGCCATGATTTCATCATCTATTGGGTTATGATAGAATTTACAATAAGAAGAAAAAAAAACCTTCATATTTTTGTGAGCAGCTATTCCAAACACCAGACACTTTTATTCCTACTTCAATTTAAAGATCAGCTCTTACAAAGATAAACAAAATAATTATGTCAAATGCACACAGCCTTCATCCCCGTGAGCTTCTTAAGATGCAAAGGAAAACAAAAGGCTTAAATAAGGCTGGCAAATCGGAAAGCTGGTTTCGGCTCCTTGCCACTAAATTGATCAAAGATAGTCTGAATTTCCAGTTGTGCAAATGAAAAACAGAAACTCTTCTCTGAACACATCCTTCCAGATATATATGCCTGATTGCAGCCCTTTGAAGTCGACACAGCTGAAATCAGATTTTTTTGCATGCATTATGCACTACAGCAGAACAGAGAGACCACTCAGAATATGACTCATCATACAAAAGAAAGCTGAAGGCACCACTTAAACTGTGCATTTTCTGGGAAGCCAGCATTCCTGAATTAGGTGGGAGACCCATGGTGAGGGGTTACTTCAACTATGAAAGGTGCAGCCACAACGCCTACTCAGCTAGTTACTTCAACAACGGCACAGACTCACTCATTTGTGTTTTGGTGGCTTTATCCCACCGACTTCCAAGTCCACTGACCTAATCCACCATAACTGTTTAAATCTAGTGAGCAAATGAGAAGTTAACATTCATTTTCATTCATTTCAATCAATCAACATAAAACCAGCAAAAGATTTGAGTCTAAATTTAAAACTTCATTTAATTTTGTACCTAAAGCACAAGGATTCAAGTTGAAATGTTATAATTTATTTCAGCATTTATATGCTCCAACTTTGAATTATACAAATCCAAACTGTTCGTATTTAGTGGAATTTGAAGGCCTGCATAACAGAATTTTTGAGTGCCTTTGAAGTGTTTTTAAGGATTCCTCTAAACTTATTCAAAAATTCTACCTCAATATATTATTTCCTATAGGGAAATAACTTCTACACTGAAACTACTTCTAAATCAAATGTATTCATCTTAGTACTATATCAAACTCATCAAGACCCAAGATAATAGATTTCATACTTACATATGAATGGCTTATTAGCTCAATAAGTGAATCCATATTTGGGGGAAACTACTGGTTTTTCAGCTTGGCCATGATTCCAATGTTATTCCTACTTAATTTATGTAACAGATTAAGCATTTATTTCTCTACGTTAAATTCAAAAGCAATTTTTGTGCAGGATTATGAAACAAAGCAATGCGAGTTGGAGAGCTATCTGAAATTGTAAAGGTCAGCTTCGAACTTAGAGCTAAAGATGATGGGTCAGGAATTACTCAGAAATTATTTTATTCAGTCCATTCAAGATTTACAGCTAGAAACCCCAACCAGCTATAGTTGATCCCACTTGACCAGGAAACGAAGAAACTTCTGAGCAAAGGCAAAAAATAGTTGGTCAGTGGCAAAGCTGGCTCCCTGTTGATGGCTTGTAACTGCCCCTCTTTCAAACCTCAAGCTCTCAAGGGCAGGGCCCCCACTGTAGGCACCTCTCAGAGTGGGGCTCAGGGGCTCAGCTTCTGTTGAAGTGATGTTTCATTCCTACATGCTTTTGCTACCTGTGAATCTAGCCTTCTAACTACTTGCTTTTGGCTCATGATATATATGTGGTCCTTTTTCTTGCCTGTCTTTTGACATGGAATCCATACCCTCTGCAAGAATTCTATACAGGCATATATGTGCCTGGACAACTCTGGTTTATCTGAGGGTTCCCACTTTTCCTTTTATTCTGACTTAGATAGATGTATATCTACTCTATTAAGAATGACTCTCCCCAGTTCTAGCTTCTCACCCTAATTTTACTGGCCCACACCCAACATCACACAGCTAAAGCTGTGTTTTTGAGTCAGGAGAGTATCTGTCTCTGAAAAAGCTCAGAGAGAGGAAAAGCTCAAAGGTGTTTCGGTTCCTTCGAGTTCATGCATCCTTCATCTTGCACTTGGCTGAGTTCCCAGGTATCAATTCTCAAGGCACATGGGTGGCTTTGGACATGTACCTAAGCAAATATACAGGGTGGGACAAAAGTAGGTTTATAGTTGTAGGTACACAAAATACAGTTTATTCTTGTATTATTACTTATTAATTATTGTATTATTTTCCATAGGAACAACTGCAAACCTACTTTTGCCCCACCCTGTAATCTTACAGAGGCAAATAAAGAACAGGGGACTAGGAGTTAACATATCTGTAACTCAGCTACTAAGTTCACAACAATGTGTGATCCTGGTGACTCATTATCCCTCTAAGATCTGTTTTCTCAACTGTAAAGTTAAAGAGGTTTTGTAATCTCAAAGTTTTCTCCCAGCTATGAAATTCTATTACTCTTTTTTGCAAAGGTAATTACTAAATGAATTCCCAAGCTTAAGATATTATCTACTGTTACTTTCTCATGTCATCTCTCCTCTCTATTAGTATGGACAATTGAAACTCAATTATGTACTACAAGGCAAAAACACTGGGGAAGATTCCCATATAAACTTCTATTCTAACAGCATGTCTGAGTAAGCAATTCAATGTGCCTATTGATAAAAGCACTCTGAAATACACATCTATATTGAAGTTTAAAGAAGCAGAACCCATTGGCTGAGTACCTACTATGGGGCAGGGATTTAGTTAAGCACTTTACTGCAATTAACTCTAATCTTCATTGTCTGAAAAATTAATGTGATCTTCATCTCCCAGGATCTAGGCGATTCTTTAGCTTACCCAGAGTCACAGCTCCAATAAGTGGTGGTAGCTGAATTCAAATGCAAGAGCTGTGCTCTGGGCTGGCCCGCTGGTGAGCTGAGCAAGCATTTAATATCTGTCTGGGTAGAGGTCATCACAACAGACAGCTGCCTAAGACACCATATCCAGGCAGTAAAACTTCCTATTTCATTTAGCAGGTTTCATTTATACCGTGCCCTTCTTGAAAGGTGGGAGGAAACGGATTTCCCTAGGGATGGCTTCAAATTTGCCATATGTGAGAAAAAAGAAAATCTATAAGGAAAAAATACACACACACACACACACACACACACACATATATTTATTTATATTTATATGTACATACATACATATATACACACACATATATATGGAAAAGGTATAAGTACTTTATACAGTTAAAAAATCTGTTATAAATAAAAACATGTTGATGACCCTATCACTTTGAATAAGTAAATAAAAATGGAATGAATAAAAATGAAGTTTAAAATAAATGGTAAATATAGAAACCATTCATTTTAACTCAAGAGTTTTAAAACTGACTTCTAAAAATGAAGAGGAATTAGTACTACCAGATAAGAGATATTATGAAGTTGCAATAATAAAACAGCCAAATGCGAAGGAACTTCGGTATATGACAGAAGTAGTATTTCAAATTAGCGAGGAAAATATATAGATCATTTAATAAAACAGGTTAATGGGGGGAGAAGAGGGTAACTAAATTGAAATTCTCATGTCTGACACCAAACTTAATTCAAGATGGATCAAAAATTCAAATATTAAAAAACAAACAAATATAAAATACTAGGAGAGAGTTAATGTGTTTATCATTAGGCCCTCTTGAAACTCCAGTAAAATCACTATGAAGAATAAAGGAGGTAAACTTCCAAAAGGACAAAAGACAATGATAACAGATAAGAGGTCTCACCCAACATCTTGGAAGATGGAAAGCAGAAGAGAGAGTGGTAAGACTGATCTAGTCAAGAGAGGCCACCGAATCCTAACTGCCTGCCAATGGTGGACGTCAGAGAACGATGCCCCACACTTCTTCGTGTACAAGAGCCACCTGGCGGTCCTGAGCGTGTTGACACTGGTTCAGCAGTCTGGGGCGAGGACTGCGGTGAGGAATGGGGTGAGGACTGTGATGAAGACGGCAGTGAGCACTGAATGCTGCATTTCTAACAAGTTCCCTGGTGATGTGGGCAGAGGCTGCGGGTCTGGGGACCGACCACATGGTGAGCAGCGAGTCTTTGGAGTAGACAATGCCACAAATGTTCATGAACTGTCAGCATCAGACACATGTGGAGGTTGGGGAGCAGAAGGGCTGGTCCGAAGTCTGTATAAGGAATAGGCAGACCTCCTGATTTGGTGCTAGAAGCCAGGTGACTGCTTGCCCCAGCGCCAGCAGAGGAAGGGGGTTTAACGCCCAGAGAGACCAAGTTACACAGGGTCTGACCTTTGGGACATTAAGTACAGTGACCAAAACATGGGATTAAGTCAGCCATTTTCAACCTTTTCATCTCATGGCAAACATAAACAAATTACTAAAATTCTGTGGCACACCAAAAATTATACTAGAGGTCTGGTGCATGAAATTCATGCACAGTGGGGTCCCTAGGTCTGGCCGGCGATCAGGGCCGATCAGGGCCTTCCTTTATTCCGCACCACCCCCTGATGGTCAGCGCATGTCATAGCGAGCAGTCAAACTCCAGAGGGGACACTCTGCATATTAGCCATATATATATATGATCTGACAAAAAAAATAGTTTTAATTTTTATTCATTCAACCCAGACAGCTATTGTGTTGGCTGTTGTCATTTTTTAATTTGACAATCTAAGGGAAAAGAGGTAAGTGCCCTAACTAAATAGTCAAGTATGGCATGTTTTAAAGATTCTTGTGGCACACTGGTTGAAAACCACTGGACTGAGTGAAAATCTGCAAACCAAATAAGACCTTGAGCTCCATTTCACAGCTCAGCTCTCAGAATGTGGACAGCAGGCTCACTCACAACCATCAGGGAGGTAGGAGGAGGGTTGTTGTCTATGGAACTGACTAGCTCAGGGAATGCACTATGGAAGGGAAAACAGTGATTACTTAAAACACATGTAAATTAAAATCTTCACCCCAGAAAAAATCATAATTAAAGTTAAAAGACAAATAAAAAAAAATAAGAAAATATTTATAATATACATGAAAAGTACAGTGTAGCTCATTTATTTTTGTGTAGAGAGCCTTTCTAAATCAACAAATACTCCCAAAAATGACACAAACATCAAGTAGGTCACAGAAAATTTCAAACAGATGGCTTTAAAAAATGAAAATGTGGTTAATTTCAGTTAAAAATAAAGGTAAAAAAAAGATGACATTTTTAAAATACTGAATTGGTAAACATTTGAAAGTTCAGTTATGTATCATATTAGAGACTTTCCTTAGTGGAAATATATGTTAAAATTCTACGTAACCACTTAAGTGAAAGAGTACATAAGAGCATATTTAGTTTGTATTAAATAACATTCATAAAGAGTATTCGTATATGTTTGGATATGCACTTTGAAGGTTCCAGGAAAACAGTTGCAAATGGTCATCTTTGAGGAAGGAGGGAGTTTGTTTCATTAAATACCAGAGATTACTGTTTCCCAGTTTTTCCATAATAGGCATCTATTGATTTTTTTTTTCTTTATCAGTTTCCTTTCCAACAATGACAAGGGACAAGATGATGATAATAGGATGAAAGAGAGAGAGATCATTCTAGAGAAGAGCACAGTTAATGAAGTGGCAGGAAGCAGAGATTCCTTTTTTCTGTCCAAGAACTGGTTTGGGGAGATGAGCTAACATCTGTTGCTACTTTTTCTGTACCTGAGAAATAGGAATAATAATAGTAAATACAGGTTGATTATAGTTTATAATTTTAACCCTGCCACATCAACTGGGACCATTTATACTTACATATCTCAATTATTTATGCTTTGCAACTCATTACCTTAAGGTTACTTATCCAGCATGACGGTGAGTCTGGACTTGCATTATGAGAAGGTAACTACTCCAAATGTCTGATTTGGAGTCTTGAAGCCACCATGCCAAACATGACTCACAGAAGTGTACACACTACCAAATCAGGGGCAGGAGCCAGCAATCTTGAGAAATGTTTGCCTCATATGAGTCTAACAACTTGATTTATAAGCCAATGTGCTTAACATTGATTTTCTAAAGCCAAGAAATATTAGTAATTAACAACTATTTAGCTACTTCTTGTAAACTTACAAAATCAGAAGAAGCAGAAAACTAATGAGAAAGAGTCATCCACAGGAACACAGGAAGGCTTCAAACAGGTTTTTAAAGAAACTGCAGGCTACATGATCACTTTTCAAAAAAAAGTTAAAAACCCACACACACAAAAAAAAAAGTTAAAGAAGTGATACTAGGGTTCCGAAAAGTGACTATAAAACTGAAAAAAAAAAAAATTGTAAGCAGAGATGGCAGTAAAATGAAAAGGAAAGATTTAAAAAAAAATTAAAGCAACATGAAGAGGAACAAAATAAATATGAGTGAACAGGATACCTAGCAGGTAGAAAATTAATAAAATTTATGGAAATTTTGAGGAAATTTAATAAAACCACTTGGAAAAAATACATATAAAAATGATTATAGAGATTATGATGGGTGAGAAAGGGAAACTAAAGAAATCTAACATATGTATAATTGGTATTCCTACAGCCTAGGTGCCCGTCAGCAGATGACTGGATCAGAAAACTGTGGTACATCTACACAATGGAATACTATGCTGCCATAAAAAAGAAGGAATTCTCATCATTTGCAGCAACCTGGATGGAATTGGAGAACATTATGTTAAGTGAAATCAGCCAGTCAATGAAAGAAAAATACCACATGATCTCACTCATTTATGGATAATAAAGAACATTATAAACCTGAACAAAAAGATAGATACAAAGACAGTAAAGCATCAAACAGACTGTCAAATTACAGGGGGAAGGTTAGGGAGAGGTGTGGGAGATAAGAGATCAATCAAAGGACTTGTATGCATGCATATAAGCATAACCAATGGATGCAAAACTCTGGGGGGTGAGGGCATATATGGGAGTGGGGTGAGGGGGGCAATGGTAAGATATGTACACATATAATACCTTCATAAAAAAATTGAAAAAAAAAATTGGTATTCCTGAAGAAGAGAACAAGATATATCTAAAGATGGAATAGGAGAAAACTTGTATTACATAAGAATTAAAAGATTAGATTAAATTAGATGAAAAGGTACATGTTTTAAGGTGAGTATAATTATAAAAATATAAAGCACAGCAAGTCTTAAAAATATTATTTTCAAAACAAATACAGCATTCCTATATTGCAAACAAAACTTAGCGTTCAAAATACATGGCTTTTTCGAATCCCAAGTATATGACAGCTCTGAGTCCCTTGTCTCAAATTGCAAATCTTCTCATTCTACATTCAAGGAACAGGATACAGAGCATTTCAACAAAGTCACATACTTAATCCCCTGCTTAACACCCTTAATTTGTTAAAAAAAAAAAAAAGAAAAGAAAGAAAGAAAGAAAAAAAACCACAAAACATTAAGACACTGTATTTTTGACCCTTTATTAAAACCTATCTTTATAAAACATTTTCACTAATTAAAGTGGGAAAGAAAATGGGTGTTTTGACTATGGTTCTTTCTCTCACTCACTTTCTCACACCCCCTTTACTTTATTAAATGTTATAGCCAAATACTAATCAGATGTTGTTTATCCAAACATGTGCACAAACAACACAATGAGGACACTGTCCCATATGTGGCGGCAAGTACCAGAGCTTGTGCTTTCCTCCAAAAGGAACCAAAGTCCGTCAGTGGGATAATCGGTTTTGCTGCATAGATTAGGAGTTAAAGTTGCCTTTCGTCTACACACTTCAAATACTTTTTCCTTAATTTATAAAAATGGGTAAAACTGATAAGGAGGAAGCTTCCGGGCTAGCAGTAATGTTTCTTGAGCTGGGTCCTAACTAGTGAATACATGGCTATATGCACTTTGTTGTGATAATTCAATGAGCTCTACATTGAAGTGTTCTTTGCGTGTGTTTCTTAAGTATATTACACACACAGACTAAAAGCTTACGCTAGAAAGAGAAAGTACTTTTCTAACAACTCCTTAAGAATGTCTGTAAGCAAGTGATGGTTGCACATTTGAATGCTGGGTTTACAGCAAATACCCATTAGAGTATTGGCTAAACGAGGGTCCCACAAAGATGGAATTTTCAGCCCAAGTCGGTTCTCTGCTCCCTTTTGCTGTACATACAAGGCAGTCACTCTCCCCTCAAATCTCTTACCATCCCTCTTATTCTCTCCACAAATGTAAACACTGGTTGCGTTTAGTTTCAGCTGCAAAGAGAAGCATAATCTGTGCCAACTTCCAAACTGTATCATCATACACCTTTACCTTAACAGTTCCCATTCAGAGCAGCTACCTGACACTTGTAGGGTGGCTTTCAAAACAGGGCAGTTAAGATGTTTCTAGCAGCTAAGTGCATCCAATTCAGAAAAGCTTTAGACGATTTGAAAGGGCTGAAATCCCTTAGATTTGACCCCTGAGTAAAGACTGAGACATTGCCTGGGGAAATGGAATCAGGATTGATACAGAGAAAGAGTAGCCAGGTTTGGTTCTGCGTTAAATGCGAACCTTTTATCTCATCTTCAACTCCGAACAAGGGGAAACCGCTTACCAAACAATAAATCGGTGTTTTACACTTGTGGCACTTAGTAACCAATGCTATTTCTTCTTCCCAATCGGAAAAAAAGAAGTCTAAAACCGTAGAGTTATTTTTGACAACAGAAAGAACATGTATTCTACATTATTTATTAGATATTTTCTAAACACTAAGAAATTAGCCCAGCCAGCATGGCTCCATGGTTCGGCATCAACCTATGAACCAGGAGGTCACCGTTCGATTCCAGGTTAGGGCACATGCCCAGGTTATGGGCTCCATCCCTAGTGGGGGGTGAGGGGGATGCAGGAGGCAGCTGATCAATGATTCTTTCTCATCACTGATATTTCTATCTCTCTCTCCCCTCTCCTTTCCTCTCTGGAATCAATAAAAGTATTTTTTAAACACTAAGAAATTAAATTAGCTCTATGAGATGATAGCTCTTATGAACCATCCTTCTAAGTGGATTTGTCCCAAACTCACTCCTGCCCTGGGAAATGGGAGGAATAACGGAACAGCTGGTGACCAGGGCTCGGGACTGAGAGGTAAGGGGGCAACCAATCCACAGATTCCGCTTGCCCAGGCTACCATGGATCTGAAGACAGAGCCGGGTCTGAGCAAGAGGACAAGGGAAACAGAAGACGTGGGAGCACGAAGCAAAAGGGAGCCAACAGTTAAAAGGAGTGATAAGCCATGGTCCTATCTGGGTGCCCTCTACCTGATCCTACACGGCTTGACTTTGTGCCAAGGTGTGGGCCGACGGGGGACAGAGGGCACAGCACAGGCACTGACATGGACGAGCCGGTCTGCCTGCTTCGAGACACATGGCTGCAAAGCCTGCCTCTGAGAGAGGCGAGATCACTGGGATTTCCTAACATTTCCCCTGTTCAGCTCCAAACATAGTTCACGGCAGTGTTTCGTCAGGAGAAGAGCACTCTCCAATGAACCACAGGCACCTCACACTAGCAAAAGTAAGTTCTACAGAAGGTAAAACCCAGCAGAACCATGGACTATAAAAGAGCCTCCAGTATACAGAAAACCACCTGACTGCCTGAACCGCTGTAGAAATAACGGCTGGTTAACAGCCACCACCTGCACTGCATCTATTTTTGTTTCCTTCCCCCATCCCTTCTGCACGCAGCCTCTAAAGGGTGGAGCCTACAGTAACATCCCCTCATTCCTTTTGTCTCGATGTATGCGTCAGCAAGTTTATAAATGCAGCTCTTCTCCTGCAGGTCTTCAGCCTTCTCTCTGCGCTCTGTGACAATTTAAGAGACTAAAAGGGTATCATCTTTCGAAATGATATTTTGGTCTTTGCTCTTTTTTTTCTTAAAGTTCTCCAACTTTGTGGGTTGTTGTTGTTTTTAATGATGTTACTTTTGTGAGTTCTGCTACTCTCCCTCTAAAACTTTTAAATAAAATGTAATAATCGTTTTTAAAAAATAAAGTGTGGGTGTTTGACACACCCCGGGATGAAGTGGGAGGGAAACAAAACCACGGTGTGGTGTCAGCAAGGCCAGACAACACGCTGCTCAGGAGGAACTGCACACCGACGGCGGCCCTGGGCTCCTGCACCATGAGTTACGCTCTCAGGAGCGCCAACTGACACTCACAGGGGAGCCCCTCCATCCCCTTTTCTAAAAGCCCTGGCGTGGGGTACGTGGAGAGTGGGGCAGGAGCCACACGCAGCTCAGTCACCAGGGAAGCTCCTCCCCACACCTCCCTCCGTCACCGCAGGGAGAGGCAGAGGAGCCACTCCCACTGTGGAAACAGCCCTGGCTGGGGACCAGACCAACGTGGGTTTGACCATCAGGTGGGGGTGACCTGCTGTATCAGTTGTTCTAGGACAGTTCCAGACAAACAATAGCACCACGGGGGTGCCCAGCAGCCAGGCTCTGCCAGGACCTGGGTGAGTGGCACAGGGCAAGTCGGTTCATCTCTAGAGGTTTCTGTGTCCTGATATGTAAAATGGGAGGTGGACATTTTTAGCTTTGCCAGTATTTCAGAACATCTGTGCCCTAAATCAGCATCTGGTAGTGTGGTGTTCCAAGAGGTGGGGAGGGAGGGGTGGTAGAAGTAGTGTGTCCTGGTGAGGAGGGTTTTTTTTTTTTAATAAAAAAAAAATTTACATTTTCATTTATTTATATATTTTCTAAAATAAAAAATATTTATTTATTAAGGGCACATATTTTAATTGATTTTTAAAAAAATATTTTTATTGCCCTAGCGGGAAACAAAACCACGATGAGGTGTCACCTTGACCCCTTGAGTGTTCTAACGCCACTTCTTCAAAATAGACTCGCCCAGGCCGAAAACCAACTTCTGCACATGGGCCACGAAGTTTCAATCGCACTGTACGTGCGCGCCCGCACGTGGTATTTTGTGGAAGAGCCACACTCAAGGGGCCAAAGAGCCACATGTGGCTCACGGGTCACGGTTTGCCGACCACTACCCTAGCCGGTTTGGCTCAGTGGATAGAGTGTCGGCCTATTGATTTCAGAGAGGAAGGAAGAGGGAGAGAGAGAGATAGAAGCATCAATGATGAGAGAGAATCATTGATCGGCTGCCTCCTGCATGCTCCCTACTAGGGATCGAGCCTGCAACCCAGGCATGTGCCCTTGGCCAGAACCGAACCTGGGACCCAGGCCGACGCTCTATCCACTGAGCCAAACCAGGTAGGATTTTTTTTTTTTCAAATAGAGAGGAAAGGAATGGGAGAGAGAGATAGAAACATCAATTAGAGAGAACATCGATTGGCTGCCTCCTGTACACCCATTACCAGGGATTGAGCCCGCAACCCTGGCAACCTGGGCATGTGCCCTGACCAGGAATCGAACCGGGGACCTCTAGGTGCATAGGTCGACACTCAACCACTAAGCCCCACTGGCTGGCTGAGCCACACTGGCTGGGGGAGGAGGGATATTTTTTCACTCTATCAATTCCATATTTATTTTTTATATGGATTTTAAAGGGAGGGAGAGGGGAGAGAGAGAGAGAGAGAGAGGAAAAAAAAACATCGATTTGCTCTTCCACTTACTTATGCACTCATTGGTTAATTCTTGTATGTGCCCTGAGCGGGGAGCAAACCTGCAACCGTGGTGTATCGGAACAATGCTCCAACCAGCTGAGCCCTGGCCAGGGCAACAATTCCATGTTTAGAATTGGCTTCATGCGGTGCTAATAAAAAGTAAGCCAACTTTTAGTCAATTTTATTGTGTTGTTTAAATCTACAGATAAATCCTCCCTTACTGCATGTACCGGGGACAGAACTCTCCACCACCACGGCCCACTATGGCTCACCGCTGGTGTCTGACACATGGTGGACTCATGTGTTTTTGAATGAATGAGTTTTCAACTTCCTAAGTAGAAAGTCTGTAACTGTTAGACTATTACTAAATTAAGTAGAAGCAGTTTTTGGTAATTGGTCATTCAACAGCATGTGGTTTCATCTTTGCCTTACTTCCTCCTTTAAAAGTCAACCCACCACAAATGTCACATTTGATCATCTTCAGATGTCCTCTACCAATGCCTAAAAAATTTAACAGGCTCATTAAATTATTTACAGGACAAACTACTCACAAATTATACGGAAGCTGGGCAGAGCTGGAAAAGTGCTCCTAGTGGAAAGCCGGGTCAAATCCCTTCTAAACCAGTTTGGTTAGGTCAGCCATATTCACACCAATGGCAGTTCAAACTTGGGGGCTGTGGATTAAGGTCCAGTTCTTCGCTAAGCTAGGTTTCTTTAATGCTGACTACAATTGGAATAATCAATTTTCCTTGGGGTGTATGAGAAAGGGGAAGAGAAGCAAAGGGTGGGTGGGAGAGGGAAAGGGAGAGAGAGAGGAGGAGGAGGAGGAGGAGGAGGAGGAGGAGGAGGAGGAGGAGGAGGAGGAGGAGGAGGAGGAGGAGGAGGAGGAGGAGGAGGAGAGAAAGGTAATAGGGAAAGTAAAACGTAATGGTTACACTGACAACCCCGAGCAGTGAAAGCAGGAGTGGGGTCCATCATACACATTCATGACAGAAAGGAAAAGCCAGTGAAAGGTCTCAGAAATCTAATGGTAAAGTCCTACTCCTGGAAATCAGGGTTCCAATAAACACTCAGAAAGCATCTGTGTGTGTGCCTTTAATAAACCTAAAGAGCAAGTAATGGCTGCTTCCATGCCCTAAGCACTGCCCTAAACACAATGCAAGGGGCATTTCATTTAATCCTCACAACAGTTCTGTAAGTGTCGGATGGAACCGGAGCGGGGAGCAATTGGGTAATTTGCTCCTAGATCTGCAGCTAGTTGAGTGGCATGGCCAAATTCAGTCCAGGTCTTGGGTCAATATAAATGGCAAATCTGACGTTTGCCATTCCTTGAGGTTGAACACTCACCCAGTCAGTTTTCCCTTGAGACTACATGCAATAAAACAGGACCATCAGGGCCAATAGGGGCAGTGGGACAGACGGGGATAGCTGCATGAGGCATCCCTCCTCTGAAAGGGGGCTTCCTGAGAAAACTCGCCCAGGGGAAAGACATCTTCCTGAGCTGTCCTCTCACCCTGAGAAAGCTTCAGGCTCTAAGGGATACACAGCTGCCCGACACTTGCCTAAAATCCCACCTTTGGAAATAGTTTTCTGCCACCAAATACAAGCAAGTCTCTGGCCTACAATCCCCATCACTACTAACAGTTGAGAAGAAAAGGCTAAGCAGCATTTTCATCCCTAAGTAGGCACAGTGCTGAAGAGATTGGGGCTTCGATGCCTGTCTAAAACTCTAAATATTTTCTCTTCAACAGAACAAGTAAATCCTCTAGTTCCAGGATCAAATATATAAACAGGTTCTACTGCCTCCACAAGCTGCACCCTCTCCCCACCCCTCTACCCCCACACACACCCAACACATTCAATCACCGTACAGAACATTGGTTCTCAAGCAGGTGCTAAATCGTGTTCTATGGTACCAATTATTTTTTACACAATGTGTGTTTTTAGGAACCAGTTTTACAGACTCCCCTTCAAATACATTTTTTTTTTGCAGATAGTCCTCCAATATCACAAAGTAGGCATATTCCCCATTTTATAAGCAAGGAGACCAAACTTCAGAGAGTATGCTATCTACTACTGCATAGTAGATAAAGGACAGGGTTTTGGATTTAAACCCAAGTCCCATAGTCTTTCTGATATCCCACCCACTTTCCTTTTAACTCTAGTTAGGAATATACATTTCTAATTAATTACAATAAATGTAGAAAACAGTAACACAATTTAAATGCAGTCACCCTGCAATCTACCCCCACACTCAAAGAAACGCTCACCCACTGACGCACAAAGCCCTGATATTCTCTTAATCTCCATAATGCCTAAGTGATTGCTTGGTTCTCAATTTTCCTCCACTCAAGCTATTGTGTCCAAAACGGCCACTCTGCTTAAACCACCATAGTCACTTTATTCTGCTTTGAAATGGTGATCTATTACGACAAGATCTACAGAGCCACTTAGACTAGCTGGCAGCCTTTCCCCCGACACCTGCCAGACTGTGTCCCTGGACAAAATTTTAGATGGTTTTTCTCTATCCCCTCCCCAACTCGTAACTCTGTGCTGCTGCTCTGCTCCCAAAATGCCCCTGTGTTTTTAAAGGATCTGCACCAGTGATAATAAGAAGGAAGGAAGGGAGAGGAGGAGAAAAGAGGGGAAGGGGCAAAGAGTGAAAGAGACAGGGTTGGGGGGACAGAAAGAAAGAAAGGAAAGAGACAAACACAATCACAGCTTCAGAGCAGCAACAGCAGCTTTGTAACCTGAAAACCTCAGAGATAAGATGTGGCATTTATGTAGACACTGGCAAGTCACAAATTCCTCGGGCACTGTGTGAAAAGGGTTACCCAGTAAAGCAACATGGCCTCCCTGCAATGAAACACCATTTGTGTTTCTCCACCCCAACTCCTGCCCAAACAACCCCACAAACCAATTCTGAGGCAATAAAAGCAAAAGTAGGAATAGAAAGCAGGAAGGGTAGGAGAGAAGTCCATCTGGAAGGCTAGTAGTGAGGAAAAGAAAGTTCCCCTTTAAAAAAAAAAAAAAGAAAGAAAAGAAACTAGCCCAAATATTACCACAGATGAATTTGGGAAAGCAGAGTTTTGTACAATGAGCAAACATAAGTAAAAATTTGAAAACTATTTTTCAATAATAGGTATCTGCCAATGCTTGCAATCAATTGCCTTACAGTAAGCAGCATTTAAGTAAAATCACACTCAAATTTTCAAGTGTTTAAATCACTTGTGTATAAAGTGGGTGTAAAATTAAACTGAAAGACAGGAGGAGGGTGGGATCTGACCTTCCAGAGCAAGCTTCCGCGGGCTCCGTGGTGGAGGCCATACTAGAACTTGATCCCATCAGCCTGGTTTGCTTTAAGTGGATTGGGAACTCACTAGGGTGCCTTTACTTTAATCCCAGGGAGCCTGTGAAACTGTAGTGTGTTTTTCCAGAGACACATTGCTCTCCTTTGCTATACCTGCTAATTGACTATTATTAAATTGCCATATTAACAAATGACGGAAGGACAGTGTTGAGTCGAAGTGCCTGCCAAAAAGGCCCAGGGAGCTGAAGTGTTCTCGGGACTTCAACCTTCCTTCCACCACCCCTCACCCTCCACCCACCTATGCCAGATGATTCCGGAAAGAAAACGGGCTCTCCTAGATCCCAAGGGCATTATGCATTTAAAAAAAAAACAACAACACAAAAAACAGTGCTTGGTGGAATCAAGAGGCTGTAATGTGTGTTCTTAGCGAGAAAACCATCAAATCCAGAAAATGAAACCAGTTATTTCTAGTAAGTAACTTTGTCTTTACTTGGCAAATCTTTGTTTTTTTATCATCATTTTTAGTTGTGGTAAAATATACATAACATACAATTTACCATCTTAACCATTTTTAACTGTACAGCTCAGGGGCACTAAGTACACTCACACTGGGCAGCCATCACCACCCTCTATCTCCACAACTCTTGCACCTCACAAATCTACATGAAACAACTCCCCATTTCTTTCTCTCTCCAGTCCCTGGCAACCACCATTCTACTTTCTGTCTCTATGAATTGACTATTCTAGGTACCTCATATAAGTACCATCACACAGTGTTTGTCTTTTTGTGACTGGATTATTTCACTTAGCATAATGTCTTCAAGGTTCGTGCATGTTATAATATGTTAGAGGGTGTGGTTTTTTTCCTTTTTAAGGCTGAATACTATCCTGTTGTATGCGTATACCACATTTTGTTTATCCATTCATCTGTGGGACACTTGGGTTGCTTCCACCTTTTGGCTATCGTGAAATACTGCTATGAACATACGTGTACAAATACAGTTGACACTTAATCAAGGGGGAGTTAAGGGCACTGACCCTCCTCACCTCCCCTAGTAAAAAAATCTTCAGATAACATTTAACTTTCCAAAAATTTAACTATTCCACAGTTGTCTCTAGGTATCCATGGTGGACTGGTTTCAAGACCCACTGTGGATTCAAGAATCCATGGATGCCCAAGTCCCTTTTATAAAATGGTGGAGATCAATGCATAACTGCACCCCTCTGCATCCTCGAATTCCCAACTGTGGACTGAAAACAGTACAGGTATTTACTAAAACAAAGTCTGCATACGGTATAACTGGACCCACATAGTTCAAATCCATGTTGTTCAAGGCTCAAGTGTATCTATTTGAGATCATGCTTCCAATTATTTGGGGCATATACTGGAAGTATAATTATTGAATCACAGTAATTCTATTTTTAATTTTTTGAGGATCCTCCATACTGTTTTCCATAGGGATCGCAACAATTTGCAATCCTACCAACAGTGCACAAGGGTTCCCTTTTCTCCACATCCTCACCAACACTTGTGGTTTGTTGATGATAGCCATTCTTACTGGTGTGAGGTGATATCTCATTGTGGTTTTTATTTGCATTTTTGTGGCATTGAGCATCTTTTCATATGTCTATTGGCCATCTGTATGTCCTCTTTGGAGAAATGTCTATTCAGGTCCTCTACTCATTTTTTAATATGATTGGGGGTTTTTTGGTGTTGAGTTGTATGAGTTCTTTCTAAAGTTTTAATATTAAACCCTTATCAGATTTATCATTGATGAATATGTTCTCCCATTCAGTAACTTGTCTTTTTTGTTGTTGCTGCTGATGGCTTCCTTTCTTGTGCAAAAACTTTTAGTTTGATGTAGTTTCATGTGTTTTTTTCCTTTTTCTCCCAAAAAGACATATACAAAAAAATACTAAGAGTAATGTCAAAGAGTTTACTGCCTATGTTTTTTTCTAGGGATTCTATGGTCTAAAGTCTTATATTTAAATCTTTAACCCATTTTCAGTTTATTCTTGACTGTGGCATAAGAAAGTGGTCTAGTTTCTTTTTTTTTTTAAATGTATCTGTCCAATTTTCCCAACATCATTTATTGAAGAGACTATCTTACACCACTGTATAATCTTGCCTCCTTTGTCATAGATCAATTGACCATATAGGCATGGGTTTATTACTGGGCTCTCTATTCTGTTCCATTGACAGAACAGAGAATATGTATTTTTATGCCAGTACCATGCAGTTTCAAATACTGTAGCCTTGTAGTACCTCCAACTTTGCTCTGGTTTCTCAAGATTTCTGTGGCTATTGGGGTCTTTTGAGGTTCCACATATAAGTCACTTTTAACCAAATATCCATAGAGAAAATATAAATGAGTTTAGGCTCTATCTGTAAGTTTTCCTTCATAAAAACTCATTCATTCTTAATTGCTCAAACTTCCTCTGAGCCCTTTATCTCTGCCTCACTCTCCACAATAAAGTCAAGATATTATCTACTTCATCCTCTTGAATGCATCTCTTTCACTATGTCAAAGCTTTCTCCTTAATGATAATGATGACTTAGATTGTGGGAGAGAGGCAAGAGGCGGAAAAAAATAAAAAAGTGTAAACACGTGACCAGAGAAACATACCAAGACAAGACCATTCTGCATTGAAAAAAAAAAAAATCCAAAGGCCACAACTTTCCTATCCAAAAGGTTGGAAAGCTCATTCCGGTAGGAAAATACACATAAATCCACAGAAAATGAAACAAAAATGATTAATAAATATTTGAAATAAGTTCATCATGTGTAACATACAAACACATGAGAGCAGTAACATTTTTTCAACATTCAAAGAAAAAATGTCCTCAAATGGCAATAATCTGCACATCGATAAGGAAGTGCAAATGGACATAATCTTTCTGGACATCAATTTGGAAACTTACATCAAGAACACTAAAATACTTATCCTTTTGGGCTTGAAAATGCCATTTCTAGGGGACATTACTTAGGAAATGATCAGGCACTGAAAGATTTATATACACAAACTAGAAACAACCTAAATGCCCAACAACAATACAGGTACTGGTTAAATGAACTATGGTATATCCATTGTGTAGAATAATGTACAGTCATTGAAAATATTTGCTAATAAATTATTACATAGAAAATGTTCAGGTTATGCCATTAAATGGCAAAAAGCTGCATATAAAACCATATATATATATATATTTATATATACATATATATATACAGTATGAGATCATCTATATATACAGTATGATCTCATGATATTGGCTTTAAAATATGAGATCACCAAAATTATTAGGAGCTCAAGCAGCCTAGTTCCAAATGCCTACCTAGCTGTTTTAAGCTGTGTAACATTAGCTCCATTTCCTACACTCTCAATCCTCAGTGTCATCTGTAAATATTGGGAAATTTAACATCTACCTCACAGAGCTTGGTAATAAACAAAGTAAACCACAGAAAGTAATAAACTCATGTTAGGGGGAAAACAAGACAATTTTGAGAATTATGGCTTTGTAAGAAAGAGATGACCCATGGCTTTAGAAAATCTGGTGATGAGAGAAGAAATGTTCCTGCGTTGTTAGTGCATACGGAATAACATGGGCAACAGGGACCGAGGCTGTAGTGCTCACCAACAAAGCATTATCAGGTAGAAAAACAGGTGACGAAAGGCAGTGGTCCCTGCCAAAGCTATGGACTGTTGTGATGATGAAAGCTCACCTTGGAACTCCATTTTCTTTCTACTGGTACCTGCCCTTCCCCATCACAACAAAGAAACCACTTCTGAAATATCTTATACACTGGAATCCAGGAGGAAAGAAGTCTAACCCTGTCCAGCGGGAAGTCAGATGCTTCCAACAGAAAAGTCACAAATGAACTCAGGGTGTTCGTTTCATCACTCGTTGATGACATTAAATCATTTGTGGTCATTTACAGTTATCTCACCTGCCCTCCCCACCATTCTAAGGCGCTTCCCATTAAGAGTAACATTATACTTTTTATCCATAAATCAACCTATTATAAACAGCTTAACTTTTGCACCCAGAAAAGGCAAACCTTTTCTTTTTCAAGATGAGAAAGCTGTGCTAAAGTTCTGAGGGGGGAGGGAGGGGAATACTATCCTTTTTATTTTAGCATGTTTTCCAACAAAACATCCATTGTAATTCAGTTTTCCATGTCAGAAATTGTAGTAAGAGGTGACCTATGTGTCTGACCCCAACTCTTTCCTCTTTCCCCAGCCTGGCTAAGCAGGTATCCATGCTTTAATCTGAGTCATGCCATCATTTAACAAGTGAAAAGGTATATTTATAGAGTTAAATATCCAGAACTCACTGCATGAGAAAAACCGAAGTTATATACTAGTGCAAGTTATTCTCCAATACTGTGTTAGTCCATTCAAACTGCTATAACAAATACTGTTTGTCCATTCAATCTGCTATACCACAGGCTTGATGGCTTATAAATAACAGCAATTTATTTCTCACAGTTCTGGAGACTGGGAAGTCCAAGATTAAGGCACCAATAGATCTTGTATCTGGTTCACAAACAAATACCTATTTACTGTGTCCTTATGTGGTGAAAGGGCCGAGGGAGCTTTCTGGGGCCCTTTTTTTTTTTTTTAATATAAGGGCACTAATCCCATTCAGGAAGGTTCCACCCTCATTACCTAATCATTTCAAAGTCCTCACCTCCTAAAGCCCTCACCTTGGCGGTTAGGATTGCAACTGATGAATTTTGAGGAAAAATAAACTTTCAGTCCATTGCATCCTCTTTTAAAACATATCTGATGATTATCAGTCTCTTCATTACAAGGTATTTATAGAAACTTTAGTAATGAACCTCACCTGACCCCCCACTTTTCCTGGCAGTCATTCACTCATATCTGTCCTCTCCCTTCTAACCATCAGGAATACATTCTCACTCATTCTCTCTCTTTGTCTCCTCTCCTCTAGGACTTCAGGCAAGGCTGCTGGCGAGGCAAATATATTAAGTATACCCATAAGAAGAGCCCACTGGCCAGGCAGTCCCTCTGACACAGCTAAGACACTGTTGTTTACTGTTTGACTGAATGAGCCTACGCAACACTGGTAGGCGTCCTGAAGAATGACAGTTCTCACAGAGCTTGCCACTCGGAGAGCCAAGTTGACAGGAATGGGCTTCTCATTGCCTATCCAGCCATCACAGGGAGTGCTGGGTGTATGCTGGGTCCGTCTATAAAAGATCCGAGGAAAGAGTAATTGCTTTTTCTGTAGAATCTTCTTTGTTAGTTATTCTGAAATACTGTGACTTTTGGGAATACAAATGATAAAAGCCCAAATGATTCTTTTAACTCAATCATAACTAAAAAATACAAGAAGCAAAACCATTGGCTAGAATAACTGTATGAAAAAAATCTCTGTATTCTTCGATGACTTATATCTACCTGTAGAAAAAAAAAATATATGACATTTAGCCTGCTTCAAAGTTTGATAAGAAAACAATTAGTAAGCCACAGAAATCAGATAACCGGGAGGCCAAAATCAACCTTGCCTTACCAAGGCCAGCTGCTTCATGTCACAGATGAGAAAATAAGACAGAGAGAAATTAGGTACCTGCACTAGTTTGAGGTAAGTTTGACTAGAACTTGAATGTTCTGATTCTCATTCAATACTTTCTGCATCTCTCTACTAAACCCGCAAGGAAGAAAATACATTATCTTTCATAACAATAGCTCAAATAATTTTTTATTTCCCCACAGAAGTTCAGCAGAAGTGTAATCCCACATTTGTGAATACCATAGCAACACACATACAAAAAAAGAAATTTGGAAGAGCATTTATTATAATTCCAGAGAATGGATTACTAAGCCTAAACAAGCATTAAATCAAGAAAATTCATCAAATAGATGATAATGCCACATTATTAAATACGATTTTGGTCCTTGTCATCCAGCTAACAACATAATACAATAGTATACACAGCCATTTTCATCCTAGGAGAAAGCATTCAGTTTTCTTTTTCACATCAGATATTTTACTGTCAATCAAGACATATCTATAGTGGCCCTTCCTACCCTTACCCACAGCTAAGTACAGTACAAAGGCTATACTTAAAACCACCAAGCTTTGGGCTATTCACAGACTCGGCCGAAAGTCACTGAACTGAAGCTCCTCCATTTTTAACCAACCATGTTGGGCATCCATATTATTGCCATATGGTGCTATAATGTGACATTGTTCTGGCCACCAATGCCTCCCCTGTCATCATCCCAACAGTGAGAGTGGATAGGAAAAGACAGAACTGTTCAACTGGGCAAGAGTCCAATTCAGTCAATTCTTCAGAGAGAAATACACAAAACTGAGAAGGTATTCAAATTCACAATTTTAGCCGCAACAAGGACATTACAGACCCCATTTAGTGGAAATAAGGATCTTGGATAATCAGGTATTTCATAGATATGTTCTCAGCTTTGAAATCAATGACAATAGAAGAAAAACAAATAGAATACCCGGGGGAATTATTCCTGTTATAAAAGCATTTCATTTCGCAAAGGGACACACAACAGGCTCCTCTAAATCATGTTATACATTACAGAACGTGGCAAAAGGAAAAAATGCATGCACAACCTATTAGAAGGGCACTAAAAGTGAG
The DNA here is from genome assembly GCF_027574615.1 of Eptesicus fuscus. Lineage (NCBI taxonomy): Eukaryota > Metazoa > Chordata > Mammalia > Chiroptera > Vespertilionidae > Eptesicus > Eptesicus fuscus. The sequence goes on along the minus strand of NC_072483.1, from coordinate 45,969,052 downwards.
TCATACCAGTGATAATATCGCCTGGTTCAGTTATGTTGATTCTGGCCCTTGATGGATACTGAGGTGAAGGGCACAAGGTTAGATGCCAGAATGTGTCACTTAGGTTTGAGAAGAGGAGAAACATGCAGAACTTGTAATTCTGGATACAACTATACCCTTGGGTTTTTAGAGAACTGAGGTAGTCTGAGCGGCTAAAGGCAGAATTGTCACAGCTTTAACAAGAAACAAAATAGACACCCTTCCAAAAGTCAGTAGCATCCTGTGGTATGTGGGCCATACTGAATTATTACTCTGAACATTAATCATAAACTTTCACTTTCCAAACAGGCCATGAAATCACTGGTACTTGAATCAATGGCAGGAATGACCACTGATCAATGACCAACTCTCTCCATATCAATACGAGGACATTGGCTGGGACTGACAGTAGAAAGAAGCTGATCCCTTTGTGTACACTCTTAAGTCACAGGATTGTGCAAAGGAAGAGGAAAATGCTCAGGAAGAGGAAAAATGAACTTCCAGTTTTCCATTATTACATTATTTTTATTTTTTTTTCAAGGCAGAGAAAGTCTAAGGATAAAGCTGTCTCCATTCTCTAATTTTCTTTTTCTCCGACCTCATGAACAGCCTGGAATCAGCTTTCTGCATACAGGTCATCGGCTGGCATGCTTTTGTTGTCCAAAACATACGACTACACATCTCTTTCAAATGCATTAGCTAGCTAAAAGTGATCCCAGCCAGAATTTATCAATCAGAATCAGTTAGATATCATTTGGCAACTGTGTGGAGCCCCTACTATGTGTCAATGCAGAGCAATTTGCTGTTCCTGAGAGGCTTTTTTTTTTTTTTTGAGAGAGAGAGAGAGAGAGAGAGAGAGAGAGATAGCAAGGTTAAATATGAATTCCTATTTTCTGTAAGTAAACATTTGCTCTAGAAGCAACTTTAAACCTGCAAACACACCCACTTTTTCACAGCGAGTCTTAGTGCTAGACAGGATCAATGAGGTATCTGTGCTGGATTCCAATCATTTAAAAAATAGGTCTTTAAATCTGTTCCCTTGTGCACTCAATCTCTGCATGTGCACAGCTCACTTAGTTCGTAAGCAACAATATTGCCCATTGAAAAATGCCCTTTTCGTAAACAAAATATACTTGCTGTTCCCATGAAGCTTTGTCTGTTGCCATTTCCAGCAACAAATTTAACATCCTCAATAGCGGTTTTAGACAAACAGAAACAGCAAACAAAAGAACAAGAGCAAAAGCTGAAGGAACAGCACCAAGGTGAGTTGGGCGCAGGGGAAGAGAGACGGAGTGGAAGTGAGAACTGGTCTCGACTCTGTGATCTAAGAAATTCAGCCTTTCCTGATGAAGGAGAAGTGCACGGGGTGGTTTTCAGTTGAGAAAAAGAAGTATGCTGTTATCCCGGTTCTGTTTCAATAAGACCAGGAGAGCCAGGGCAGGCAAAATCCAGTTTAGTGACTAAGACTGATTCAATGAAAGTAGCACAAGTTTGCTCATGACACAGTGCGACTACCCAACCGAATCCGAGATTTAAACAAGCAATAATATGTCAATGCTTTTTTTAAAAAAAAAGGTTAAGTGCGTTCTGGTACCAAACTAAAAGTATGGTTATTCATTGGAAACATCTATCAATTTAATGTCACCATTTTGCAGGTTGTGCAGCCATCCTGTCCTGTCTTCTCGTACAGAAACAGCTAATGGCCTGGAGTGTTGGAAACCTACAAAGTATTGTCACCTATTTCCCAGGACTGTGGGCCTGACACTCGGTATCACCGGTGGAAATCAAATAGTGGCCAGAAGCCAGGGAGTCCCTGACAAATCCGTGTGCCGATTGGGGTGAACGCATTGGAAGTGTGTGCGGTTCCTCCGGCAGCGCGTCCTGAACGTTCCTGGCTGTCAGGTGGGTGGCGGCGAGCCTGGGCGGGCAAGCCCTGCCGGGCAGCGCGGCGTGCTCGCGGGGTGGAGGGGGCAAGCCCCGCGGAGTGCGGCGCGTCCCACGGCCAGCCGCCGCTCACCTCTGTTGGCCTGTCCTCGCTGCCAGAGATCGGGCCAAGGAGGAGTGCGGGGAGCGATCCCAAAGCTCGCGGCCCCTTTTCGGCGCCCGGAGGAATCCGTAGGCAAGCCAGGGACCTTCTCTGGATCCCCGAACAGCAACCCCTTCCTGAGCACAAAGGTTGGGACGCACGAGCGCTGGGGGCGCGGGAGCAGGAGCCACAGAGCACGCAGGAGTGCGTGTGCGCGCGAGGGTGTGCGTGCGTGTGTGTGTGTGTGTGTGTGTGTGTGTGTGTGTGTGTGTGTGTGTGCGCGCGCGTGTGTGTTAGGGGGAGGGGAGGAGCGCTCCAGCCCTTCTTACCTCTCGAAGAGGAGCCGCACCATGAAGATGCAGAAGGCCAGGGGGAAGGCGAGATAGAGGTCCTCAGCCTGCGGGAAGTTGGCTTCCTCCGTGTTCTTCAAGTCCGCCCAGGTGACATTGTGCGGAAGCCAAAACCTCTCGTTCCAGAACCAGGCTAAGATCCCTGCCATCTTGCTTTGTCCACTCCTGTCCAGGCTCCCGCGGCCCGCGGAGCTCGTCGCGGTGCAGGGCGCCCGGGGATGCGCGCGCGCTGCAGGTCCGAGCCGGTGCCGCCGCCGCCGCCTCCTCCGCGACCGCTGCTCTCGAAGGCTCGCGGCGATCGCCGACTCTCTCCTCCCTCTGGCCGACCTGGGGAAAGGAGCCGCCTTGCCTGTCACATGGCAGCCCGGGCCGCCGCCCTGATTGGTTCACCCGCGCGTCAAACAGCGAGGCACACGCGGCCGGCTCGCCCACGCCCGGAGGACAGGGCGCAGACGCTGCGCCCCGGGCGCCCGGGCTCTGCTCTGGGAAGTGCCGCCGGCCCTGCGCTCGCCCTCTCCTTGCTCTGCGTTTAGGACAGCGACTTGGGGCCGGCCTCCCTCCTTCGCCCCAGTCCCAAGTCTTGCTCGCACATGCTCAGAACGCCGGCCCCTGCCCCACTGGAGTTTCAGGGGTCTCGATCCGCCTCCCGTGCGCCTGCAGGCAGTGAAGAGGCAACTAGGGGCCGGGCTAGTTCAGAACCACCCCTGGACTGGGAGAAAATGGCAAAAGGAGAAGTAGGGGGCGCAAAGAGCGAAGGAGGAAGAAGTAACAAGGGAGGAGTTTTCCACTGGGGCTCTTGGAGAGGCAGGGTGAAAATCAGGAACTGGTGGCAAGAATGGTTTGGCACGAGCCATCTATATCTACCCCATGCCCATCGTCCCTCTTCCCCCTCCCTCCCCCCCCCCCCCCTCCATCTCTGACCTTCTGACCTCCTGAAAGTACTGCTGGTTACCACAACCAGTTCCCCCAGGGAACAAGGCCCTCTTATTGTAATTTATGAAGTGGTAGGAGAAATTAGGCACTTAATTGCTATTTGATGATGAAGGTGATGACAGTAACTGCAGATTCTGTAAACTGGCCCTCTAAAGGAACCTCTCAGAAAAATGCCATCAGACCACATTTTGGCTTCACAGATCAGGAGAGAACTTTGCTATTTGGCAGGCTCATTATTAATGCCTTTCAAAACTGAAACCTTTAAGGCATTAGGCCTGACCCAGGCGCCTTCTCTCCCACAATATATTTCCTCATCGATTCAGGAACTGTGTGTGGATCCGTTCAGTGGCCCATGCAGACATTTTGTTCCTTTTTCTCACAGTCATTCATTTTTCTGCCTGGTTCTGCCAGTAAGTTCCTCTGGGCCTTTCCAAGAGGCATATAAGCAGGCCCTCCATTCACACTTCTTTGCTCTTTCTCTCCAGCAACCACTCTCCTTCCTTGCCTTCCCTTTAAAGTGATGCTCTAGACTCTAGAGTCTAGAGAATGACTTACATTTATTGCTTTGTTTCTTTTCCCTCCATTCTCATTTGAATTTCCTTTTGGGCATTTTCCCTCTGTACTACACGGAATTGCTCAAAGTCACCAATGATGTCCATGCTGCAAAACCCAAGGGTCAGTTCTCAACACCTATACCAGTAGCATTTAGCCAAGTTGTTCAGTCCCCAACTCTTGCAACACTTTCTCATCTTGGCTTCTGGAAAACACGTTTCTGTTTTTCTCCTACCTCATGGCCACTTTTTACCAAGTCTCCTTGCTGGCTACTCCTCACCTTTCTAACCCCTTAAAGTTGGAGTGGCTTAGGAGTCAGTCTTTTGTCTTCTTCACTTTCTATCTACATTCATTCACTTTGTGGTCTAATTTAGTACCTTGGCTTTCAAGTTCATACTGATGGCTCCCAAATATATATCTCTAGCCACAAACTTATCCTTGAACTTCACACTTCAAAATCTACTATCAATTTAGCAATTCCACCTTGATGTCTAAGAGCCATTTCCTGTCTAATCTTCTCCCTAAAATTTTTCCCTTCTGTTGTCTTGACTCAGGCCAAACACTTGGAATAATCTTCTTTGCTTTACTTTCTCAAATCTCCTTTCCAATCCATCACAAATCCTATCTGCTCCATCTTTAAACCAGAATCGCACCACCTCTCACTTCTTCTGCTACCATCTTGGTCAAAAATCAATGAACACTTCATTATTTTTAATTCATTTTTATTGTTGACACTATTACAGGTGTCCCCATCCTCCCCCACTTTGCCCACCTCCACCCAGCCCTAATGTAAGTCAGATCACTTCTGTGCTTTAAAGCCCTACTTGCCTCACCATCCATCCCCAAGTGGAAGCCAACGTCATTTTCATGTTCTGAGATATTTGACTTCATATTAATTCTCTGACCACATCTACTCTCTTACTCTTCTTTGGTCACATTGGCTTCCTTGTCCTTCCTGCAAAACACTAAGCATGCCTTGGGGCCTTTGAACTTGCTGTCCTCTATCCCTGTAACTTTTTTCCCTAACAGTCCATGTCTGCTCTTTCTAGAATGTCACTCACTCAGGGAAACCTTCCCTAGCCACCCTAGTTAATCTCTAACCTTCACTCCCACCCCACTCTTCCCATCCAACTCTTCTGTTTGTTTTCGTTCAAAGCATGCATCACCATCTCAACAATATATTTTTTACTTATTTCTTTATTGGTCTCTCCACACACAAACTAAAATGTAAGCTTCAAAAAGTTAAAGATTTGTGTCTATCACTACTCTATTCTTAGCACTTAAGATAGTGCCCAGCCCATAGTGGGTACTCAATAAACTTTTTTTTCCATGATAAAATGCTTTGTATTTATTTTCTCTTTTGTATGAATTATTTTGAATGTTTTTTTTTAATTCTTTTTTTATTTGCTTTTTTATTTTTTTTATTTTTTTTTAAATTTCTTTATTGATTAAGGTATTTTTTTAAAATTCTTTATTGTTTAAAGTATTACATATGTCTCCATTTCCCCCATTCCTCTCCCCAGTCGTTCCTACCCGCCCCCCCGCACATGCCCTAACCCCCCTACTGTCTGTGTCCATTGGTTAGGCTTATATGCATGCATACAAATTCTTTGGTTGCTCTCTTACCCCACACCCCAACCCTCCCTGCCTCCCATCTGAGGTTGGATGGTCTGTTCAATGCTTCTATGTCTCTGGATCTATTTTTGTTCATCAGTTTATATTGCTCATTATATTCCACAAATGAGTGAGATCACTTGATATTTATCTTTCTCCGACTGGCTTATTTTGCTTAGCATAATGGTACGTGTTCCTTCTTTTTTACAGCAGCATAGTATTCCATTGTGTAGATGTATCTCAATAAACTATTGAATCACTGAATCACCATTACTCCAACCTCACTCCAAATCTTCTCTAAGAGAGAAAAGAAATCTGAATAAGTAATTGTGTTAAATGCTTATATACTTGTGTGAAGAATAGTGTGGGCATAAAGAAGGAACGGATCAATTCTGAGGTAGAATAGGCGAAGTGTCCCCATCCCCACTTTGGACCATGCAGCCAGCTGCTCAGTGTTACTGATGACCCTCCAGGAAATTGCCTTGGCATCAACTACATTCTTATAGGCCACAGAAAAGTTTGTTGAGGTCTCTTACCACCTTTGTGGCAGGAGGTCATGTCATGATAGAGCCTGGCCTTCTGGGCCAGCCAGACTCTTTCCATGGCTCCCTCCCGCTCCCTCATATCACTCTCATGTATGACCTGACAATATCTTGCCTTCTACCCTAGGACCTCTCTGCTGTCCAGCAGGTTCTGCTGTGTCTTCCAAGCACATGCAATAGGAAGTGTTGGTGAGTTAATGCCCTGGGGCCTGATATTTGGTCAAGGGCAATGGAAGCCAGTGGGTAAATGTTTATCCCTTTCCCTCCCCTGCCCATTGGGCCACACACAGGAGCTTCAAACAGCCTCTCTGAAAATATCATATGATAAAAATCAATCAGCTTATTTCAAAATTATGGCCCCAGTAACTCACTCCCTTATAGTCCCTCTCTCTCTTTCTCTGCCTCACTCTCCTTTTCCCTCATCCCTGCTTCTCTGAAATTACACTTCCCTGGAATTGCTATTTTTTTCTAGAGAAGACAAGTTAAAATAGTATTTCTTACCTGTTCATCAACTCTGAGAAGGTGGCGGGATTTCAGGAACATTTTGAAAGATGGTTTTGTTGGAGAGTGGAATGATAATTTACTACCCTTTTGTGGGATTTGCACAAGTCACTTAATTTCTAAGAACATTTTTATGACCTTCGATGTAAGTTGTGCACCAATAGTTCTTGTCTTGCCTATGTTACTCAACATCTTGAGGCTCTCACTGAGATAGCAGATATGGGAAGGGGTTGTAAACTCTTCACCTCCATACACATGTATATTGTAGCAAACTTCTACTCTTTGATCTGTCCAGCATATCTTCAGGCAACAGCCCTTTCCTACCACCCTCCATCCAAATGACTACCCCATAAGTACAATAGAATAAAATATTCCATGTCTGATCACATTTTATTGGTTCCAGAGTGGACCCTTGGCCCAAGAGAGCAATTAAAGTTTGTCTTTAGGTATTGATTGGGGCATGGGTCAAGGCAATCTTTCTCTGTACACTTGGACTCAAGGATTTCAAACTCAGAAACTGTTAGCCCCAAATTTTATCATATGGGTAGGAAAGGCAGAAGCTAATGTGCAACAAGGAAGAAGAATAAAGCAGACGTGTAGAATCAAGTAAAGGTAAGAGATACATTTCCACATGGTACCTGGGGGCCAACTGCTTTCTCATCCATGAAACAGTCTTGTATCTTCACACAAAAATTCCCCTTTCTAAATTGGGTTTCTGTTATTTCAACCTAAAGGAGTCCCACTATAAACAAGACATTACTCTTAGAGTCCACATATTTAAAACCTCAGTTCAGGACCCAGGGAGGATTACTCACAAGAAAGACAGCACAGCACACTTCCCTAGGAGACCACTTTATACCTGCACAGAAAAGACTTCTAGTTGTTGAACCGGGAAACCAAAATACAACTTATTCATCAGACGTGTTTGTAGCTCCGTAAGAAGTCAATAGCTGCCCTATAAAGAGAAGATATAAGGAGAGTAAAAAGGTGAAAAAAAGGTTTTGTTGGGGGTGCGGGGTGATACTGCCTACACTGCCTAAGAAGAAAGGACATTTTGGGTCCTGCATATAAAACATTATACAGGAACACCTCCTCTTTTTCCCCCGGCAACAAAGCTGAGCATTGCTTCTCATTCTTTTTTTTCTTTTTTAATATATTTTTATTGATTTCAGAGAGGAAGGGAGAAGGAGAGACAGAAACATCAATGATGAGAATCATTGATTGGCTGCCTCCTGCACGCCCCCCACCGGGGATCGAGCCCACAACCCAGGCATGTGCCCTTAACCGGTATCGAACCTGGGACCCTTCAGTCCACAGGCTGACGCTCTATCCACTGAGCCAAACCAGCTAGGGCACTTCTCATCCTTAAGTTGCACACCCAGTTCTTAGTTCAAACATATTGTGCTTGTTTATAGAAAGAACACAAAGTCTATTTGGGGAGTAGGATGTGCTCATGGGAAAAGCCAGATATCAATACACCAGCACCAGCCAAGATGGCAGTGGAAATATATGATGAGTGCCGGAGTATACAGATAACAAGGATTTCCTGCTCAAAGGAGGAGGAGACATTCTGTGATGAAGAGGAATAGGCAGAAATGAAACCAGACCTTGAAGATTGAGTAGATTTTGAAAAGGAATGCACAAAGGAAAAATTTAGGGGCAATAAACAAATTGTAATTGAGAAGCCAGATTATAAAAGGCTTTTACTATGAAGCAAAGGAATACTCCTACTTATCTTAGTGAGAATAGTATTTTATCTACACTAATAAAAGAGAAATATGCAAATTGACCGTACCTCCGCAGTGCCCACCAGCCAATCAGGAATGAATATGCAAATTAACCCAACAAAGCTGGTGGGTTAATTTGCATACGCAGGTGTGGAGCAAAGACTGAAGGCTCTGGCCTGAGTGAAGACTGAAGACTGAAGACTGAAGACGACTGAAGACTGAAGAGGCTTGGCTTCTCCACTGCAGCTGGAGCGGAGAAGCCTAGCCTCGAGGCTTGGCTTCTCTGCTGTGGCTGGAACAAAGAAGCCTAGCCTCGAGGCTTGGCTTCTCCACTGTGGCCAGAGCAAAGGCCTGGGTCCTGGGTGCCGGAGGAAAACCGGTGTTGGCAGCCAGGGGAAGGAAGGCCTATTGCACGAATCTACGTGCAAGGGGCCTCTAGTCTATGATAATAGCATGTAAGTGATTCTATAGCACAATGTCTGGTATACAATACATGCTCAATTATTCTAGGTTTTTAAAAATATACAAATAGATTAGTTATTGTTTGAAACATAGGACAGTGCTGAAGTGAACATTGAATTCAAACAATTCCTTGATTTTAAAGGAACCTGGTTTTTACTGGGAATAATATGGAAATATTGCCAAACGTTAGTTCTCCAGTCATTTCTTATGAACCTTCTTACTGTGGTTGGCAAAACTACCTTAAATGTTCTCTTGTTTTTTGATGTCCGGGTGGTCTCCGGTTTTCATTGATGCAGGATGTAGGGTGGGAGTAGGGCAAGAATTAGGCAAGTTTCATTAGCACAGTATGGAAACCACTCATAGCAATGCAGAAAACTCAGCATCTCCTGCCATCATAAGAAAAGGATATGAGTGTCTAACGTATGGCATTGGAGTTATGCTAAGTCAAGTGTGTAACCTGGACAGGAATTGAATATACATTATTTGCTGGAAGTCCTCCATCAGGACTGCTCGCTCTCATGCTCACAGTCTTTCTTGCAACCATGCCAGGTATTAGAAGTCTAAAGATCTTTTTCCTCCCTCCTCTACCTTGACAGTTCCTCTCTCTGGAAAATCTTTTCTAATACTTATAACCATCAATTACTCTTGTATTCCCAGCTAAACCGAATCACTGGCTGGAGTTTCTGTCTTCTCTCAAATAATCAATATCTAGTTAAATGTTAATTTCCCCCTTTGCAATTTCCTTTAACATACTAGTGTTATGTCAGCATCCCGCTAAAATTTTCAGCATGCCAAATGTATTGCAAAACTAACAAAGAAAAGTGAGAAACAATTAGGTTATCTAACTGTGGGCTGTCCAGTTATGGATTACATTCACTTTAGTTACACATCTAAAAATTCATAGATATGTTCAATGGATATAGTCAACCATGATTGACTTTTAAACGTATACATATAGATGAATAGCATTAGGGGGCAGGGCATCAGAATTATTAGTCAGAAAAGCCTGAGTTCTACTTTGCACTACTTAAAGGTTTTTATAACCAAAAAGAAACAGAGAACTCAACTAATCCTCTGGCTAATTTTGTGGGAGGAGTGAGTAACCTAAAATATTTCTTGAAATCTTTGACTTTATATAGAAACAATATCAGGGCTGGAAGTGACCTCATATACCAATGAGGACAATTCATTCTCTGGGCCCACTGAAACTATTATTAAACATCTCTGATGACAGGGAGCTCACTACTTAACAAATTGACCTGTTTCATTTTGGCACACCTGTGACTATTAATGATGACATTATCTTGACAGACCTAGCAAATTCTCCTTAGGTTTTACATTTGTAAAATAGGGATAATATTTTTATGTTGACCAGATGAACTTAGAACTCAAGGACAATATTCATGCCCAGTCACATCACCTTGAACAAAACACAGCACTGTGTATTTGACCAATCACATTTAAACATTTGACCAATAACATTCAAATGGAGGCAGTTAATATTGTGATGTGTTATAACAAGGTATATAAAATTTCACTGTTTTAGGGAAGGAAGATCCTGACTGTTGAGATAATTTACCTTTTAGGCAAGTTGAGCCTTTCACAGCTGATAATGAGTAGGCCTTTTTTCCTGGGATTAGTAGAATTAACTTTCACTCAGCAGAGAAAGTGAGGATGATATGAGGAAGGTATGGAGAGGAATGGATGAAGATGTCAGAAGCTCATGCACCCTACTGTGTGATTTCTCATGATTTTGCTGCTAAGCTGCCATAAACATATTAGTCATAACTGCTTAAAACCAGTGATAGCCCTGACCAGCTGTCTCAGTTTGTTGGAGCATCATCCCATGCACCAAAGGTTGCAGGTTCGATTCACAGTCAGGGCATATACCTAGTTTGTGGGTTCCTTCCCTGGTCAAGGAGCATACAAGAGGCAACAAGTCAATGTTTCTCTCTCCCTTTCTCTATCTATCTCTATCTCTATCTCTATCTCTATCTCTATCTCTATCTCTATCTCTATCTTTATCTGTCTCTCTCTTCACTCCTTCCCTTCCTCCCTTCCTCTTTCTAAAATGAATAAGCATATCCTAGGATGAAGATTAAATAATTAAATAAAACCAATGATATATTGTGGAAACTCATAAAGAGACTAGGTCTTGATACAAACAACTTCCTATATAATAAAAGGCTAATATGCAAATCAACCAAACGGCGGAACAATCGGTCGCTTTGTCACGCACTGACCACCAGGGGGGCAGATACTCAATGCAGGAGCTGCCCCCTGGTGGTCAGTGCACTCCCACAGTGGGAGTGCCACTCAGCCAGAAGCTGGGCTCACCGCTGGCGACAGCAGCCCCACCTCCATGGCAGTGTTAAGGATGTCTGACTGACGACTTAGGCCTGCTTGGGAGTGGGCCTAAGCTGTCAGTTGGACATCCCCCGAGGGCTCCGGGACTGCGAGAGGACATAGGCCAGGCTGAGGGACTCCCCCCACCCCCCCCCCCACCCCCCCCGCATCCCTGAGTGCACAAATTTTGTGCACCAGGCCTCAAGTATACAAATAAGAAAGCTGGAATACAGATGCTGAAGTGGATTTGAGAAAATATGGAAATGGACTTTAAATCTCAGGTGGTCAAGAAACTGGAATTTGAGTCAAGTGTAAAGCTGAACAAAAAGGAATCAGCAGATCAATTAATTCAGTGAACTGCCTGTCATGGGAAGTATTCAGGCAGAGGCCTGCCTGGTAAGAATGTTGAAAAGGTATTCCTGTCTGCAACTGACTTGGAAGTTGATGTTCTCTAAGTTCCCTTTAGTACTTCATAGTTAATGCAATGCACTATGGACCGAAGGGCAGGGATAGCTTCACTCCTAAATTTCTACTCTCCTAAAGGGTAGAGGGAAAAAAGAAGAAAGAGAAAAAATGAAGCAGGAAAAGCGGGAGGTTATTATTGTTAGAAAGAAGCATGTTCAACGGTTAGAAAGAGAAGTTTGAAATCCAAAGAAATAAATCACTTCTTGCTTCACTCTATAACATATACTGAAATGATCAAAGTGACATATTGGAACATATTGCTAGCTGCCTGCAGGGTACCATCACAAAACAGAATCAGAGGACATAGGCCACAAGTTATGTTGGCAGTGACTGTTAGTTACCAGCTTCCTCCCTGGCACTTTAAACATTTTCTGTGCTGTTTTCAATAGTGGAAAATTAGACATTAAAAATAACTCTATTATATACTATTTGAGAACCAATACTACCTCAAATGATTGTGTTTTTCTTTCCCTGATTAATTGGTAGAATTCATGTTTATTAACATACTAGAGGCCCAGCGCACGATTAAATCGTATGCATGTAGGGTCCCCTAGGCCTAACCTGCCATCAGGGCCATGTCTGCCACACACCCCCGCCCCCACAAGCCTCGCATGCTCCACTCTGCAGACACTGCCAGCGGCTCTAGATGCTCCTCAAGACACTGCTGGCACCCCGCTGACGCTCCAGAAGTCCTGCCCGCTGCGGCAGCCACGGGACCCATCAATGCACCTCCTGGTGAGTCCGGTAGTTGGTTGTGACACCGTCACGGTGTTATGACCACAGGCCTTTTATGATATAGCTATGGATTCAAGAAGGAGGGTAGAATTTCAAAGGTAACATTCCCTTGCAATCGTTCATCATTTAGTTTTGCCTTCAGAAGTGCATCTAAGGCAAATGTTCATGTCCAAGTCTAAAATAATCATTACCTAGCCATCATTAACATAAATTAAATTCTACATGCTTATAGTTGGAAAGTACACATAATTTTAAAAGTCTTTCCCCTAAAATTAAAAAATTGACATAACCAAACTGATCAGCCACGTTTCATTGTTAAATTAAATGCAATGCAGCATTGGTGCCTAGATAGAAGAATCATATTGTAGATATTCCAAGGAATTAATTGATCTCATTTAATTGAATTTGAGACCAGTAAACAGTAATACCTTCTACCGCTGAATTGCATGTGATATTGTAAATAGTCAACTCCATGTGATGGATGTGTCTAGGCTGAGATGTTTCTATTTGTCTCGCATTTTTATTATCTCCAAATTAACTTTAAAATGCAATTAAAATACAACATAATCAGGATTCAGAAGAAAGCAAACATTCAAGAATCTGCACAGATGTATGTTATTAGAAGATGTAGGTACTGTGAGTTTATTGGCTATATATTTTTTGGAAAGTGTCCCCTGTGGTTGCCACAGAATTATTAACAAAACCCAGGGGCCCTGGGGCTTCCTAAATGCTTACAAATGATTTGACTTAAAAGATTTTTGCAGTCCTCATTTACATTGTAAAACGAAATGCAGCTAAGTTTAGGGAGAAGTTTTAGAAGCTTTGACATGGCAAGTTGCCATAGAATCTTTTCCCTGTGGAGAAACGAAACTCAAATGTGCTAATTAAGGGTGCTTAATATCCCTCAAAATTAATTCTTTGTTACCTGCAGTGATTTAATTACTCCCGTATGGAAAGCTCAGAAAATCCTCGCATCTTTAAATAGCAGCGGGCCACTCATTGAAAGAGTCAACGTTCACTTTAAAAGTAGTTCTCCTACTCCTTAGCTACCGCAGTGGGCAAAGAGAGAGGACTTCAGATGTCACAATAAAATACCAGGACAAATTTCCACTGGTGGTTTGCAAAATCAGTGTCATTGATGTCATCATCCCTCACATAAAAAGAACCTTCCAGAAAAGTGTTATTAGAGTAAAAAAAGAAGAAAGAAAAAAGAAGGGGGAGAAAGGGTTGAAATAAACACCAGGCGATTCTAGCTAAAATCTGGCTTCCAAGGAGCAGCGAGCTCTGACACTTTCCCCACCAGCAGCCTGCTCTTTCCAGAAAAGTAATGATCAAATGTCCTCAGGGGATATTGACTAAAGTAGGAGATAATAACCATACAAGACTGTTTATCTTAAGCAATAGACTGGAGTGCTATCCAGGATCTTGGAATTCTTCTTGAATCAAATAGCTCGGTGTCGTATGAAACACAATAAAAAGCTCTAAATGTAGGTACATATCTTGAACTCAAATGTCACTTTCTCGGGCAGCCAACTCTGAGTTGCTGCCCACTGTAACCCTATCGCATCGCTCAGGGCCATCTGCAGTCTTCTGGCGGGTTTATTTATTTCCTACTTTGTTACTGTCTTCCATCGGAGCGTGTGGGCTCTGGGAGAGCAGGGCCCTGGCCATCCTAGCCGCTGCTCTCTTCCCTGCCGAGAGCGGCACTTGGCACATAGTGGCTGTTCAGTAAATCATTGTTGAAGGAGTAAAGTGCAGATTGCTTTTTAAATGTCAAACTTACTTTTGTCTAACAATCAAAGAAAGGTTTATTCTGGAGCCTGTGCTAGGGAAGGAGCTGGGTAGTCTGTGTAAGCACCCAGAGTTCATGTAATTGTGGGGGACCCACAGGCACCTGCACACTGCACTGTCTGCTCAGGTGAGTGACGAGAATCAGACAAAACGGAGCCCAAGTTGAGCACTAGGCGACCTGTGGTGTTACTCTCCTGGGCTGGGATGTTCTCAGTTCAGTCCTCGCCTGTGCTTTCTGCACCACATAGATTCTCATTTTTGGCACATTTAACAAGTGCTCATAGGTCAACCCTTAAATGCTGTGGAAACCAGAAAAGGCGGCTGAGTGCTTCAGGGAAACTGGCAGCTCGGTGCTAACAATGACGCCCAAAACAGGCAGGCCCAGCGCTGACACACACCCACATTTGTGTGAACCAAGCCCTGCAGGTGTTTTCTTCTGTGGCTGGGAATGAGGAAACAGGTAGGGAAAGTCCTTAGCTTTTCCATGGCAGGGGAGGGGGGGGGGTGCGGGGGGGCGGGGGGGGGGGAGGAGCGGGTCAAGTGAGGCTCTGCTCACTTTCTTTGAAACTCTCAATATAAATAACAATACTAAAATGACTACATAATTTCAAAATTGTCATCTTAGACACTTTTCATATTAACATCATTAACATACACAAACTCAATGCAATATAATTGTGCCATCATAAGATAATTACAAAATCTGTTTTTAAAAACCACGAATTCATGGAGCACAATGGGTGGTACAGTCCTGCAATACACTGACGGCCGACACAGAATATCTCCACCCTCTGGATCTGTCTGTGAAAATCTAGAACGCTAGGTCTGACCCCAGGCATACATTTGATAAGGTCAGAGATCTCCATTTGAGGCACGTTGTGGACTTAGGAAGTCTGGGCCTGATGCCCTGAGCAGGCTCCCACCCCCTAGCCTCTGTGTCCACCTATTTTCTGGTGGACATCTGTCCTTCTGCTACTCCTCTCCTTTTAACCCTGCTTGGGCCACAGAACCAAGGAGTTTATCCTGCTGACCTGTTGAGCAGTTTGCATAGGAGTGCATGTGTGTATTCTAGTCTCCATTCATCTTAACTTACTCAAACGTACGGATGTGGTTTTCTGTGCCTTCTATGCCGCCCTCATTCGGTTTCCAGCCAATAAACAACTCCTTAGGCCGATGGTCTAACTTGGAAGCTACACTCCAGGGCGACTCAAAGGGAAACAGAGAAGCTCACGTGAAGTTAGACCATTTCTAAATTATAGAGAGTTTGAAAAAAGAAATTTCATTGAGGCAAAAAAGCCTGCTTTATCTCCGCACAAGGTCAGATTTCACCTGTACTAACCTGGAAGCAAACACAGATAAAGTGCTTTGCTGAGGCTTTCCAGGATTATCCAAGATAAAGAGAGAATGTGGTCATTGCAGGCATTGATTTTCTGGACTCCAGACCTTTCTCAGAAATGCTAAGTAATCAGGACTCAACTCCTCATAGGTCTCAGTGACGGAGACCTTTTCTCCTTAGTATCAAAAATGAATAACCAGTCATTTAGTAAAACTTCATATCTTGGGCTTCAAATAACAGGAATTGGGTTCGGTTCTTTAAGGCTAAAAATAAAATGCTGAGCAAATACTATTGAAAAGGTCCAGGGAAAGGTGAAGCAACACTTGCCCCATCACCCCCTTTCCCCCCACTTCCCTAAGTCACCTGCAGGAGGGGTGAATTTGCTCTCCTCCCACACACATTCTTTCCCCCAGCAAACCTTTGCCCCCTCCGGCAGTGACTGTCACTGGTCAACATTTGGCCTGTGGCTGAGAATTTACGCATAAAACTCAGCCTTTCGTTTGCACCATGGGAAACTATCAGTGGCATGAGATCCCTTCGTAAGACAAAACCGCAAAAATGCAACCCAAGGAAATAAAATTGAACCCTGGCGATGAGAGACAAGGTTTCTATGGTTTTCCACCCAATGCACGTGGACTTCCCGTTGGGCTGTTCCAACCGGCTTGGCAGTATACCAGGTGGACCCAGCAGACTCACTCATCCATAGAGGATGAGCTCCTGTGGGAGCCGCCTGGTATCTGAACCACCCACACAATTCGGCCACTCCTCCCTACAAAAGGCTCTGCGTGGCTCGTCTTGTCCATAGGACACATCCAGATGTCTTGGTGGGCAAGAGAAAACAAAAAAAACCACAGTAACTGTTACATAGTGGCCTGGAAGGCAGATGGGTTGGTGGACATCTCTAGGAGCCATAGAAATAGTGGAAAAGAAAGGATGACATTCCTGGTAAAAGAATGAAACCAAGGACTTCATTAATAATTCATTAGAGGCTTGATAATTTGGACTTTCATAACTTGGACTTTAAATTTATTGTGACCTCATATTACCATCCCCTGCTCCAGATTTATTAAATATGTGGCACACTTTTTAAATAAATGTTTATGTATTTGAAATATATATTTTAAAATTTTTAACTTAGAGCTGGAAAGAATTTAGAGTGGGAGATAGAATAGCATAATGATTTTAGATACTGGAAACCAGCAGATTTCTATCTCAGATTTCTATATTGCATTTCTTTTTACTAGTTGTGTGATCACAAGCAATTTGCTTACCCTCTTTAAGCCTTTGCTCTTTCATCTATAAAATACAGCTGTGTGGCAGATTGTATTTTTCAAAAGCCCTCCAAAGATGGCTGTACTAATCTATATTCCATTCCACACACTGTTCTCATGAAGTGACGTTCACATTCCTTCATCAAGAGATGAGATCAGGTATATCTTCAAAGTGTGTATACATTTTTTGGGACACCCTGTATATACTCCAAGGGGGGAAATGTGCAATTCTTCTCAAAATAAATAAAGGAAATATCTGGTGACTTCTAGTCCAATGTCTGAGCTCAATAATAAAAGCCTTTCTGTTTAAGCATTGCGAGTGAAGCAGGAGAGGGACCTTGTAAAGGGTGACTCTCTCTCTGTCTGCGTAAACTGAAGTACACTGAGCTCCAAGTCAGCTCTCCTACCAAAGAACATAAAATGTTTGAGGACAGCCAGCCAAATGACAGATTAAACAAACTGAAAAACTAAACTCAAAAGGAACAAATATATCAAGTAACAAAAAGAAATTTAAAAAACAAATCCAAAACAAAATTCCCTTTAATTACCATTATTGGAGATATTTGAGAGCATATGACATGTATAAGAAAAGAATGGTTGGTATAAAAAATTATATTCTAAAAATAACAAAGCTCAAAATTATGATTGTTGAAATTCAATTCAGAAAAAAAATATAATGACACAAATATTTATATTTTGGACACTTATATCAAGGAAATGCTCTCAAAGGGACTAGAGATGGGAATATAAAATTAAAGGTATATCTCCATTTTAAAAAGTAACAAACAAAAAAATAGAATAAAGGTAAGAAAACCATTTCAGGATATCAAACATCTTCAAATCAGAGTTCCATAAAGAGAAATCATATGGAACTCTTTCTTTGTGAAGAAATTAACAAAGAAATAAAAACAAGAACATCTGGAATAAAGAGAGATATAAGTATATAAGTGAAAGGACTCATCTAATATAATAATAGACAAATATGCAAATTGACCATACCTCCGACACACCCACAAGCCACGCCCACAAGCCACACCCACCATCCAATCAGAGCGAGTATGCAAATTAACCCAAACCAAGATGGCTACAGCCACAGAGAGCAAGGTTTCCTAGGTAACAGAGGAAGCCAAGCTTTCTGCCAGCCATTGCAGGCCTAAGCCTCCACTCAAGCTACAAAGTTTCAATTATAGAAGGTAAACAAATTCAAACAAATGGCGGCAGAATGGAGCTTGAGAGAGCAGCCAGGGTTGCCGCCGGCAACAGGGGAAGCAAAGCTTTCCACACACCCTGGCCGGGCCCACCCGCTTAAGGCAACAAAGTTTCAATTATAACCCCAACACAAATGGCTTCGGGCCTCGGAGGGAGCCCCAGGCTTGGCTCTGCTCCAGGCTACAAAGTTTCAATTGTAGAAGGAAAATAAATTCCAGATACCAGGGCCTCCGCTTGCATTGTGAGGGGGCGTGGCCAGCCTGCAAACCACCACAGGCCCCTTGCTCAGGCTGCCCCACGCCCCAAGGGAACCCCCACCCTGATCCAGGACACCCTTCAGGGCAAACCAGCTGGCCCCCATCCCTGTACCAGGCCTCTATCCTATCTAATAAAAGAGTACTATGCAGATTGATCATCACTGCAACACACAATATAGCTGCCCCCATGTGGTCAAAGATCCTGCCCCCATGTGGACACAAGATGGCCACCACAAGATGGCCAGCAGGAGAGGGCAGTTGGGAGGCACCTGGCCTGCAAGGGAGGGCAGTTGAGAGGGACCAAGCCTGCAAGGGAGGGCAGTTGGAGGTGATCAACCCTGCAGGAGAGGGCAGTTAGGGGTGACCAGGCCGGCAGAGGAGGGAAGTTGGGGGCAAACAGGCTGGCAGCAGAGTGGTTAGGGGGTGATCAGGCTGGCAGGCAGAAGCGGTTAGGGGCAATCAGGAAGGCAGGCAGGCAGGCAAGCAGTTGGGAGCCAGCAGTCCTGGATTGTGAGAGGCAGGCAGAAGCAGTTAGGGGCAATCAGGAAAGCAGGCAGGCAAGCAGTTGGGAGCCAGCAGTCCTGGATTGTGAGAGGGATGTCCAAGGGATGTCCAGGGATCGGGCCTAAACGGGCAGTTGGACATCCCTTGAGGGGTCCCAGATTGGAGAGGGTACAGGCTGGGCTAAGGGACAACCCCCCTCCGTGCACGAATTTCGTGCACTGGGCCTCTAGTTGAATAATAAGCACGTTGAAATAAGAAAGACCAATATCTAAGAAATAATGAGGACATTTTATTAATACCTGCGGGGGGAAGGACCCTAAAAGCTTCCAAAGAGAAAAACAAACAGACAAGGTTGCCAACCACAGGGGGGGAAATCAGACTGGCATCAGACTTTTAAACACTGAAATAAATGCGAGAAGGCAGATCAAGCAAGTCCTTTATAATTTCTGAGGGAAATTCAATTTTGATCAAGAATTCTCTATTTAGTGAGTCATGTCATCAGTGGGATTTGGGGAGAAAACAATGATTTCTACTGGTGTAAGTACTTTTTTTTTTTCACTTCCAATGAACCTTTTCTGAGGCCATTTCTTAAGGATAAATTCCAGCAAAATAAGGATGAAAATGAAAAAGTAGGAAGGCATGGGACATAAGAAATGCTAATAATAATCCAAGACCCAAATAACAGAAAATATCAATTATACACATGGAAAAGGAAATCAGTGCTTATTAAGAAGTATATCTTCAAAAGAAGATCTTACAATAGCTGAAAGATATTATAGATGGGTTATATTTTTCTCACCCAAAGAAATAGAGAAAGGCCATTGGTTATTTCAAGAACTATCAAACAAAATGTACAAGAAAAATAATTGTCCCAATATAAGGCAAATTTAAGCATTATATTATTTTAAACAATTGATGAAATATAATAAATGAGATTTAATATTTAGTTTGAGTAGCAATAAGGTTAAAACATTGAGCCCGTAGAGAAAGAGCAGTTATCACAGATCTCTACTTGGCTCCACAACAAACAATATTCACATAGATATAATAATGTAAATACTGTTTATGGTCTTTCAACTTTTATAATCAGTGTTTAGATAACCCTTAGATGATTTTATTGATATTACAGAACACAATATAAATATTACTATCAGATGCCTAAATAGAGATTACTTGTCTAGTTAAAGAAAAACTGAGAGAAAGATGGGATCTGTATTCCCTTCCCTTAAATCTGGGCTGAACTTTGAAACTGCCTCTACCAAAAAAATTGTGGCAGAAGCGATGTGGTTTCCGGCTAAGTCACAATAGCTCTAGGCTTCTGACTGGCACATGCATTCTCTCTCACACACACACACACACACACACACACACACACACACATCATAAGAGTTATTAAATGATTATTGTTGTTTTAAGCCCCTAAATTTTGTGGCAATTTGTTATGTAATAGATAACTAAAATAAAGGGTGATGGTAGGTATTCCATGGTGGTGTTACAAGAATTAAAAGAAAAGTACAATGCTTGACACAGCAGTGAGTGCTCAACAATGTCAGGTAGTTTTATTATAACAAAAAAGGCAATTACTGAACACAACTTTGAGGTGAATGACACCCTTTTCTGGCTCTCTTAACAGATATCTGGCGGGGGAGGGGGGGAGTTGAAATGTATAAAGAGCCCTGTATAAATGAAGCAAGAGGTCTGTGATATTTGACTTGAATCAAATCATGTGTAAACTTTGTTTTTACTCCTCTTAAAATTCCTGGAGCCGGAACCTCAGGTGGGAGAGGGAATATATTTGTCAGGGCCACTGTTGTATCTGGGGCCCTCACCGTTGTTGGCCCACCATAGGAGAAGCCAGCTTCTGTGTGGAATTACAAGGACCTCTCCGGTCAGTCACCCTCGGAGGAGCCTGTCACGTGGTGATCTAATATCAGTTTCTCGGAATATTTTGGTAAGGTATCAAACTGTCAGAAGGCCCTTAAGGATGCTTTAATGGAAACTTGGGGATATGCCAAGTTTCTCCTGCATCGCTAAGGTAATTGCAACGCCATTTGCTCTAGTTTCCATCCATAATTTTGATGAAGATAGATATGGGCCATTGACTATTTCCTTAGGGCTTCCAGTGACCAATGATATCAATAGGAATAAAAAGACAATGGCCAATTTAAACTCCTAACCCCCCCCGCCCCAAGGTCATAAAATATTATATAGTCAATAGTGGAATAATGAATGTGAAAATCAACAGGAAAATGTATTTTTTTTTTCTGTTTCTGAATATGTGTTGTATAGAATTTGGGATTCACTCAGATCATAAGCAGTCTATAATAATAAAAGCATAATATGCTAATTAGACCAGACAGCTGAACGACCTTCCGGATGAAGCCGGGGATGCGAGGGCCAAGGCAAGCCACCACAGCTTTGAGGGCCGAGCCCCTTGCACGAATTTCATGCATCGAGCCTCTAGTTGTTTTATAAGCAATGATTTAAGAAGAGTGACAAAACTTTAATGGTGCTATCTCTGGCATAGTAGCTGAGAAAATGGCTTTTAGGTTAAATGTTATTTTAACATCCTTTAAATCATCTTTCAACCCAGCTGATTGTCCACATTCTCGTAAATTTAGACACCATTTATTGAGTGCTTTTTCTTGATTTAACCACTATAATAATCTCTTTGTATGCATTACTTCATTATCAGCCTCATCACTACCAAATCTTATTAGACAGGCATCACTAGTCCCAATTTTTTTCATGGAAATGGAGAGTTGGGTCAAACAGCTTCGAAGAAGGGGCACGAAGATGTGAGCCAGAGACCATGTCTTGCCCATCACAAGGCATTGTCTGTCCTGTTTGTTGGCTGAGGTCCTGTCTCCACTCTGCATGTGTAGAGGCTACTTCAAGACACATCTCAAGTGTCACCTCCTCTTAGGCAGTTTTCTGCTCAGCATCTCCTCCTCTGTATGCTACTATCCCACTCCTCTCTGAATTTCCTTAGCAATACTGTCCAATAGAATTAATGTGAGCCACACGTAATCTTAAATTTTGTAGTAGCCACATAAAAAAGTACAGAGAAACAGTGAAATGAACCATAGATTTTATTTGACCTAATATATCTAAAATATTATCATATCAACATGCAATTGATATCAAAAGTATTAATGAGATGCTTTGCATTTTTTTGTACTAAATCTTGAAACTCCTATGTATACTCACCAGTACATCTCAGTTTGAACCAGCCACATTTCAGATGCTCAATAATCAGTAACTATTTTATTGGTTTGGGCCGTTCTGTAGCATTTAGCACATGTTGTTTCCATCTTATTTTGTGGAATGTAAGTTTCTTGAGGTCAGGAAATGAGGCAGACTCATCTTTGTATTTCCCAACATCCCCAGAATATCATGCATAAGAAATGTTTGAGTCAATGTGTGAGTCAAGAAAAGTTATCATGCCTTTAAATTCCTAAAAGGGAAGTATCTACACCACATCCAGGCATCATAGTTCTCATAAAGCAACAGTCATGTTCTCACAGCAGAGTCTCAGGAACTGCAGGGTGCTCAGAGAGCTGAAAAACAGCCTTGAGGTCAAAGTTATGAAACTGACAAGGAAGAAAAAGAAAGAGAATTACTACAGGGGCCATGAAAACAGGAAGACAGACAGAGCACCAGGGCACTTTCTGGTTAGCATTTGAAAAAGGAAAATGAGATGAACAGATGATGATGACAGAGTACCAAGTGACTCAACCATCAGAAAATAACAGAGCAATCATTGGCACTTGAGTGTGGAAGGATTCTTTAAAGTTCTGCAGTGTGGCTTGCACACTGGAGACACATCCTGAGCAAATATTTCCTGCATCTAAAGGTGGTGTATTTGAAAAAAATAAGCCTGGGTATTTTTGGGGGGGTTTTTGGTGTGTGTGTGTGTGTGTGTGTGTGTGTGTGTGTGTGTCCACTCAGGTTATATCTGATTGACTCAAAATTAAGCAAGTGAAATCCATTTTAAAAATCAGTTATTAATTATTATCCTAAGAAAGTTCCCAGTTTTTTTCAGTTTTTCCTTTTTTCAATGAGTAGCTGTTACAGTATGAGAATATAGCTTCACAGTATATTTATTATATTGTTTATGTATTTGTATTAAATGATTCTTTATTTTCTAGGTGGCTGTGATAATTAGTAGCATATCCTAAAACACTTTTCATTTTTGTAGGACTTTATAGTTCACTTTCATATGTAAGACTATAAGACTACAAGACTCCTTTTGATTAAAAATCTCTAGGACATTTTGTGTCACTCCCACATACCTTCCTGAGCAATAAAATCAAAGTCCTAGACTGTTGGTTTTGGACATCATGTTAATTCTATAGTTCCCATGTGATCAAACCTCAGTCTTCTTTAAAACCATAGCCCCACTCTTATGCACACACAGGTCTGCAGTACCTACAGGCTGATTAAGGCAGGGAATTCTCAATGCTGCCTCTGCGTGCTGCGATGATCAGGCTTTGAAAAGGCATCTTACTGATGCCTTGTGGTTTCCAGCCAAAACGAGGACTAAAATCATCACCAGTGGAGAGGCCCCTAGTAAAACAGGGTGAGACCCAGATGGTTGGGGTTTTGTTGTTGTTGTTGTTTTAATGTCAAGAAACAGTTTCTCTGGAATATCATCCCAAGATATTGTCATTCAAGAGGAGGCCTGAACCAGGTGAGAGGCCTCTGGGCACTGCTGGCTGGAGCAGGGCTTCCTTTGAAATCCGGCTGAGGCATCTTGTCCTGAAGAGTCTCTCTGTGGCCTTTCCGTGAGGTGACTGCCAAGTAGCCCATTCTGCTCAGAAATTCACCAGTGGAATTTGATGGTTGGTAACACAAAAATAAGACATAATGTAATTTTTTTTTCTTTTTAAGTCCCATGCTAATTTATATTTAAATTCTTTTAAGCATCCAGGGTTGAAGCGAAGGTTTGTTCCCTCATGAGGATATTAAGAGTGGAGTGTGCGTTGGGTCTCTATATGTCCTTTACACCCAGTGCAGTTTCCACGGAGCTGAGTTCCTAGGAGCCTGCTCATTTTACAGCCCATCCCACCCCCTTTTATCAGCATTTGAAATGGACCAGGAGATCTTCAGTCAGTATCAGCCCAAGCTGTAGCTTAGCAAGAATAGAGCCATTTTTAAAAGGTGTTTATGTTTATAATGGGAAAAACAATGTTTTTTAAAAAACTGAAAAGCATTCTAAATTCTCTACCAAACAGGTGGGAGGGGATAGGCCAGAGATTGTGGGAAAAGTAAAAGAGGACTTTAAGGTCATGTCTTACAACCCTATTACATCAAACACCCCATTATAATGATAAGTAATTTAGACAACCAACTTGACTATCCTGAAATGAAATTCAATTAATCTTTTCTAAAAATTTAATATACTTCCCTTACTGTGGGATAAAGGAGAAATAAAAAGGAAGTAATTTATGAAGCACACAAAAACATGTATTCCATATGCAAATGCTTGGCATGAGGACACTAGAATGCATAAAGAAGGAGTCAGATGCTGTAGCAATCATAGGATCTGGCAAATGCAGCAGCAATAGCTGCACTCTGGACCTTTGTCTGGGCCATTGAGCACCGTTGTCATCCCTGATGGGAAGTCCCTACATAGTGACCTATTCTTGGGGAAGTTCCAAACTGAATGCAACCTTTCCTCAAAGAGTCCCAAATGTTTTGTTTTTATATATGAAACCGAGTCAGATTTTAGGTGCAGATAACTATAAACAGGGCTTATTTTTACCTACATAAATGCCAGGGGACACTTGAAAGTGGCATGAGATGCCAGACAATTCTTCATTGGATGGGACTATTTTAGCATCTCTGCCCCCCTCCCAAATTTCAGCATTCCACCCTAAACATTGCAGTATCCAAAAATGTAATATCAAATCCCTCTGTGGCCGAAACCGGTTTGGCTCAGTGGATAGAGCGTCGGTCTGCGGACTGGGGGGTCCCGGGTTCGATTCCGGTCAAGGGCATGTACATTGGCTGCGGGCACATCCCTGGTGGGGGGTGTGCAGGAGGCAGCTGGTCGATGATTCTCTCTCATCGATGTTTCTAGCTCTCTATCCCTCTCCCTTCCTCTCTGTGAAAAATCAATAAAATATATATATATATATAAAAAAATCCCTCTGTGGACAAGGAACTAAGGAGAAAGAAGGCCTATGAACATGGCTCGTGGCAAGATTTCTAAGAAGAATGACAAGCAGTGAGCAATTCTCAGAGAAGCCTTTCATTCCATTTTAAGCTATTTACTGTTTTATACTATGCTGAAATCTCCTATCTTAGGCCTAAATCCCAAGAAAGCTGGAAAGTCAGGCTTGGAGATGGTTAGCCATGAATAATGCCCTCAGTCATGCCATGGTGCTGTGTAGGGAGTGGCTCTAGGGTCAAGCCTCGGACTGACCTGTGGCAGGGCCACAAACAAGTCCCAGCTTGGAGGGCAGAGCCCTCTTAGCATAATTAAACTTGACCTTATAGTCCTCCCTTGCTCCTTCCTAGGTAGCTAATGGGCTGTGGGAGGTGCAGCAAGTGCTGCCAAAACAAGGTGAAACTCATAAGAACATTGTAAACATGTTGACCACTACCCTTGTTTTGTTTTGTGTGCTCTGACTATAAAATAAAGACTCGGCTTGCAGGCTGTGGCACTGTCTCTCCATCAGAGAAGCAGTGTCCCACCAAGCCCTAGCTGTATTCTCTTGTCTGTCTTCTTTAATCCTTCACCGCCCCTCCTCAGGCTCACCGAACCTTTCTGTGCTGGACGCAGCACAGTGCTGGTTTGGTGAAGACCCCACCACTGCTACTGCAGGGCACAGACACAAGGGTGGGTGCAACTGTCACCACTGCTAGAATCGCTGCCACCACTGACCTGGGAAACGGATCCCATGTGGCTTCACAGGCATCACCCTCTCCTGCTTGAGAACTGCATGGGAAGTGCTTCTGCACTCCACTGGCTGCTACTTCACAGTGCAGTGAGTGCATCTGATTGGCTCAGCCTGAGTCACGTGTCCTTGTCTTAGCTGAAAGAGGCTTGGGAAGACTACAAGCATCTTTAGTTCTTATAGTGGGAGGCAGGCCCTATTTTCTCCAAACATAGGAAAAGGGTTCAGAGGCTGAGCTGCCTGCAAGAATGACAAATGCCTACTCTAGCTGCCAAATTAGTCCTATAGGAGACAAGTACCATGGGGATGGGGAGCAGAGAGTGATCACTGAGGAGGTGTGGTCATGGAAGGCTTTACACAGGAGGAGAGAGCCGATCAATTCTTGGAGGATGAAAACATTGGTAGGGTTGTGCATAGGGATGGAAGAAGGACATTTAGAGAGATGGAATGAGTGAGAATATAGAACTGGGAAAACAAATGCAGAGCAAGGAAGCCAAGTTCACTGGAGCTGAGTTTCGTGGGAATCATTAGCAGAAAGGACAGGAATGGCATTGAAGAGTCATGAGGATTTGTTGACAGTTGTTTTATGTAATCAAAGTGGTGTTCAATGGGGGTTTTTGCATTTTTTTGTATTTATTTTCATTGCTTTGTCAATTTGAATCCCATTCTTCATCTTTAGGAGAACAGACCCATTTTTATGAATTGTCAGGAACCTGTAGGTTTTTTGTTTTGTTGAACAAACTCAGAGTCTGGAGGTTTTGCTAGAAATAAATTTCAAAGATTTGTTCAAGGGTCTTAGAGTTTTCAAAGTGGGAACACAGCCAAATAAAAGTCTAGAAATGATACAAAGAAGAAAGAAAGGTTAAGAGTTATTATAGTAAAAGGTACATCCTTGAGAATAATCAGTCTGCCGTCTTAGCCCTGGGATTGGTTCAGGATGGTTATCAGTCAGATGCCAGGAGGTCTGGATGGTAGGTACCAGAAGATCTGAATGACTTCCTGTTTTATACTATCACATTCATGTGGATAATTGACATTAGGTGGATATCAGATGATCTGGATATGTGAATCCTTTTGTGGATAATCAGAGGATTAGCTGGAAGTCTGGTGTATGTCCAGGTATTGAACCAAAACTAATAGATGTATATCCAGGCATTGACACAGGACTGGAAAGTTTAAAAGTTTATGTTCTCTCTACTCTTGTTTTAAGGCTGGTTAAAACAAGAATAGAATTATTTCTTCATGCCTCAACCTACTTGACTTTAGTAATTTAGTAATTGACTGTAGTGACTCCATTTTATTTCTTTACTCTATTCCTCAGTTTATTTGTTATTTGTGATTTTTGTTGTTGCTTCTGTTTTTTTGTTTGTTTTTTTCTGATAAAGAGGCTAACTCCTTTCTACTTTGAATTTGTATTACATGATAACCACAGAAGAACGTCAAAAGTATCTTTTAGATGATCCTAAGAGTAACCCCATCTTCAGCTTTTAAACAAACTAGGTATCATAATCCATTTTTCCAACACTTGTTGCACACCTAACATGTACCAAGCTTACTATTTAATGCTTTCATCCACATATTTAGTTTAATCTTCAAAGTTCTCTTTTATTTATGAAGAAATAGGATCTGAGAGAGTAACTAGTTTGCCCAATAGCCAACCTGGTGCACCTTGTGTGATAGATCAAGTTATACCTGAGAGCATTATGAACCAGTCTTGTTTGATCCCCTGAACACAGGGCTTCAAGTCCTAGAGAGTGGAAGAAAAACCCAAATCCATGCATTAGTGATTATGATGGAGAAGCATGGATGATGGAAGTCCAATGATAATCTAACAGCCTATTCTTTTTGTTTGTTTGTTTTTTTTAATTTCTTTATTGATTAAGGTATCACATATTTGTCCTCATCCCCCCATTCCCATCTCAAACCCCTCCCCACGCATGCCCCCACCCCCCTGTTGTCCTTGACCACTGGTTAGGCTCACATGGATGCACACAAGTCCTTTGGTTGATCTCTCCCCTTTATCCCCACCCTCCCCTACCCTCCCTCTGAGGTCCGACAGTCTGATCCATGCCTCCTTGTTTCTGGGTCTGTTCTTGTTCATCAGTCTATGTTGTTCATTATTTCCTCTACATGAGTGAGATCATGTGCTACTAGAAATACACTTATAAGAACCGAAAATGAGACAAGAATAATGGTTACTGTTTGACACTGAAATTGGGATTCAAAAGAACTGTTGGCCCAGAAAGAAACTCACTACAGACTGATTCATTTGCCTTTCAGCTAACAGCCTATTCTTGTCCCCACCCATCCTCCACCCCCAACAAAGCTTGAGCAGAAATTTTAAGGTGTGATCTATGACATTTGAAAGACCAACAAGCATTAAAATCCCCACCCCCTAAAAAAAATCAGGCAATGGGAGGAAAATGGAAAAATAAGTGATGTGTGGTTTCAAGCTTGACTCTCTGCTGTTCTTAGTAAACTGGGCAGTGCAGTAGGTGTCATATTCACCACCCACCTCACAGCCTCACTCCCTAGACTCCCTCAATCTGCAGCTCACTTTGTCTCGTATTTGAGAAAGAAATAGACATCGGTCTGAAAGTCCTTCCTTTCCCTTTACCCTGCAAACCTTCCTCTATTTAGAAAAGTGTGCCTCCTACTTTCAAAGCTAACTTTCCTCCTATACTCTTAACCCCAGTCCCACCTACATTCTTCTGTGACTTGCTCAACTAGTGACCTTTACTTTCATTTCTCAAGTCTCTCAGCCCGCAAACATATTCAAGGGCACCATATCTTAAAGACAAACAAACACACAAAAGGTCTTTTCTCCCACATCCCACACACTGTCAGTTTACTTCTTGTTCCCTTTGCACAGACTTGATGAAAGGGTAAGACTTCTATTGTCTGTACTCTCTCACCTCCCACTCACTCCTTGACCAGTGTGGTATCTGATGAAACTGCCTCCCCCAGACAAACAATGTGTTGGACATCTGGATTTTTGTTGTTGTCTGTTATTAACATATAGTTAACATACACCATTGTATTAGTTTCAGGTGTATAACATAGTGATTCAATCCTTACATACCTTATTATGGGACCACCACAATAAGCCTAATAGCCATCTGAACAAGTGGGTTGTTCAGGGTTTTTTGTTTTATTTTTTGTGTTGTTTTTTTTTTTTTGTCTGGCATCCCTGACCAGAGGTCTCCATGTGGTCACCATTAGAGGGGACATACACAGAGGCCAATCGAGACCTATTTGAGTTTCCTGCTCTGGAATTTGATACCTGAACAGAGACACACAGGGGAGAAGATGTGAGTGCTAAGCATCAGTTGGCATCACCATAAAGACAATCTATGTGTTTCTTATGCTCAGACTCCTAGGCCCTGTGTCTCCTGCTCTTCCTGAGGCTCGGAGATGCACTGTACCCTGATAGCTCCTTTTTTCTTTTTTAGGCTAATCAGGGGGAATGGGAAGTAACAGCGAATGGGCCTAGGGCTTCTTTCATGAGATGTCTTTCTCACCCACATCCTAAAATTATAATAATAAAAGCGTAATATGCTAATTAGACCAGACAGCCGAACGACCTTCCAGATGTCCTTCCTGATGACCTTCCAGATGAAGCTGTGAGGGCCGAGCCCCTTGCACAAATGTCATGCATTGGGCCTCTAGTGGGACTATGAAGGATAATTCTTGATATCAAAGAACCTTATCCTAAAGCCCTCCTGAAATCCCAGGGTTACAGAGCAAGTCATCAGCATGAATCCATTAGATCCCACTTCCCCTGAATTGTCTTACACACATTTCCATGCACTACAGTAGCATCCAGAGGTGAAATGGTGATGATTGGGGAGGGCGGGGGGAGGAAGGAGTGTGCTAGAGATGCTTATTAATTAGCTAGAAGAAAAGGAATAGAGTTGGCTTATCCTCAAGCCTGGGAAGCCTGAAGATGAGCACATAAAGTCAGGTGAGCCTAGACCTGAGTTCCGGCAGATCCAGTTTAAATCCCAGCTGCATTGCTTAACACTGGTCTTAGGCTCCTTAAATTACCTAAGCTTTGTTTCTTTACCTAGAAAATGCAGATATTAAAAGCATCTACTGTAGAAAGCTCTTGTAAAAATGAAATGAGCTGTAAGAAATTTAAAACGGTTAAGAGAACGTCGGTTACCAGTGAGTGCTCAATGAGCATAAATTGCTATGTCTACTGTTTTTTTTCTAAACACACTTATAACCTCACTGGCTTGCCATGAGTTAGTCCATGAGTAGATGATCATAAGGAAATCACATGTGAAATATTTTTTTAAATCATTTAAAAATCACTCTAAAATTGCCCATAAGGGGGAAAAATGTATTCCTTCTTTTTTTTTTTTTTAAAGAAAAGTGGCCAGATTATTATGACCACCCCATCGGTACTTCGTTGGGCCACCTTTTGCCTTCAGTACTGCGGCAATTCTTCTCGGCATCGACTCTACGAGATGTTGAAAGGTGATGCGAGGAATCTGACACCATGCCTGATGAATAGCACTGTCCGGTTCTGTGAGATTTGATGGTTGTGGAACCAGCTGCCTGATGGCTCTTTTAACTTCGTCCCACAAATGCTCAATTGGATTGAGATCTGGTGATTGTGGGGGCCACCTAAGCAAGGTAAAGTCTCCCTCATGTTCTTGAAACCACTCCATGGCTCTGAGCGCCAACAATCATCCCACGTTCAAAGGCTGTTAAATAGCGTTGTTTACCCATATCTTCAGAAAAAAAAATCACTTCTACTGTCTTGGTAAACAACCTGCTTCCCTATTTATAATGGTCTGGCCCTCTAGCAACTTCAGCACGAAATTATAGCTAATTTGCCTACAAATGTCAGGTGGTCATAATAATCTGCCCACTCAGTGTAGATTTGAGCATTCAGTGAAATAGCTAAGAGAACGTAGCAACTTGGTTACTAGGGAAATATTTTTTATTGAGGAAAAAACAATTATGTGTTAACGTATTTTATATGTGTACACGTTTCAGGATCCTATTGTTCAAGGAAATAAAACAAGGGGGAGCAGACCCTCATACAAAATAAGACAAAAAAGAAAGAGCATTGAACCTCTCTCAGCGAGAAACTGGAGGTTACAGTGGCAATTAACACTTTCTAGAAAACTGCAAAGTAGATAGGTAAATGCTATGTGGGTCTCAGCCATATAATACATGGAAATGCGAATGTTGTACCTAGACCATAACTTCAGCAGGATGATGATAAAAGCAATAAGGAGGATGATAACTGAGTAGAGAAGTATAATGCTGGGGCTTTAATTCAATGTCTACAAGACCTGAACCTGGTGTTTTTCTCTATCCGGGTCATCATAGCACAGGTTAAAACAAGTTTCTTGGATATAATATCAGAGGACTAGACCTTTACACCCCTATCCTACTGTTTAGGATAAGTTAGAGGCTTGACCTTCTTCCCCTGTATAGCTACCTTGGACAAATAACTTAATCTCTATGTCATCTGTAAAGTGTGGCAAATAAAACACCTACCATACTGACTTCAAGGAGCTATTGAAAACATTTTTTAAAAAGTAATTAATGTGGGGAAAAAAGTAATTAATGTGAGCACACCTTGTAAATGATAAAGCAGAATACAAATGTTTTTATGATTATGTAAAATCTAGTGGCTAACGAATGGCTGAACACTTTACATTCTATTTTAAGGGTACATGTTGTATAGTGTAAGCAGAATTGACTTGACCATAAATGTATTTAAAATAGTATATATAAACTGTGGGATCCAGCATTAGGCACCACCTGGTGGCAATGCAGAGTAATGCAAATACATTGCTGAGCGGCTCCTACGTCAGAAAAATAAGCGAGGTGAAATGGACCTGAGAACCCTAAAGAAAGGTTTAGATTTAAATGAGCTGGAAAGAAACTTGGCATACTTAGGATTAAAGCTAGAAAGTGGCTCGTGGGTTTGCTGTACTACGAGCTATAGCATCAAGCCACTGCTTGGCTCAGCTGGAGCTATATAGGGGAAGTCAAGCTTCTTTCTTACTCATCCTTGACTTCCCACTGACTAGCACAGTAGTACTCAACACGTTAATTAAATTTAAAAAATGAAAAAAAGTAAGGGAAGGAAAAAAAATAAGAAGGAAGGGAAAATCTTAAACTCTATAAACTAGTTCATTCTGAGTGCTTTTGTTAGTTTTTTTTTTTTCTTCTAGTTGCCAATTCAAGTTTCTTTTTGAGAAATTCCAACCCCATGCTAAGTGAATTAAGCTAAAAGGGGCTGACTTGGGAGAAATGAAAGGAGCAATACAACTTTCCAGGCCCTCTGTGATGAGACAAACCTGCCCTAACCAGAGTGCTAGAAAGAACCTAGGAAGTAGGGCAAATGGGGCTGAAAAACTGGGACCATCTATGGAAGACAGCAAAATGCACAATTCATCGATTCCTTCCTGCCTGGATGATTTTCACATCAGTCCCCCGCGCTCCCCTTCCCGCCCCCCCCACCCCCGCCCGCCCAAGTCTAGGGTAACTGCTCCAGTATCAGTTAGTTGCTCCCTGCCTTTGATGATAGCATCTCCCAGCAAAACCAAGGAAATGTCTCCTCTTAAAGCCATAGCTTTTATGGCCTTCTCCCTCTCTTCTTCTCCAGAAGGTCTCCTCCAGGCTCCCAGCATCAGCACATGCTCAGAACGTGACTTGCCCGTGATTATTTTCTACAGCAAGGAAATGTGGGGAACAGATTTTTAGCTACATTATACCAGCCTCTCAGACAACCAAGAACTTGGGCTTCAAATACAGAGCAAAGTGATAGAAATCATCCTACCAGCTAGTCAACCCCAGCCTTTCACATACAAATTCATTAATTTACATAATACTGTGAAGTGGGTACTATTGTGATCCTCACTTTGCACCCTCTGACAATAAAGATTTTTCCTTCATAAAGACTCAGAAGTCTTTGAAGATAATGCATACCTTCAAAAGTGATGTGATACTGAACTAGAAAAAAAAATCATGAAACATTTATTGGAATTCTAATAGGATACCCAAAGTCATGGCTATTTTGACAAAGGAACAGAAATTCATAAAGGAAAGACAGAGATGCAAATTGAGGTGATTGACTTTTTTTTTCTTTTTCCTTTGTAATGAACGCTAGGTTTTGGAAATGACTGTATTTAAGGATTTGAAATATTTTGTTAAATTGTGTTTCAAAGCATGGTTATAATCTACAGTTCTACACAAGAGTCCTGAAAATACTTACTTCATAAGGCCTGACACATTTTAGAGTCTTTGCTACTTTGATACACAAGAAAATAATATTTAAGTGATTTTGCATTTCTTTGACTATTTTCTTACATATGTGCTAAGTATATTTCCTCTCCTATGTATTAAAATTGAATATTTTAAATTATTTTATAAGTATATTAACCTTTAAACATAAAACAAATATAATAAAACAAATGCAAATTTTATTATTGACATTCTGCATTAGAAGCAATAAATACTATAGCATTTGAATACATGAAGTGGGGAAGAGTCTTGCTAACCCTGTAGGAGATGATATAAAAAGATAAAAAGATAAGCGAGACCCCAACAGGGTAGAAAATGAAAATTTTAGGTATTATAGGTATCCCCACGACTGAATTAGGCAATGGTGGTAGGATGGGAGGGACAAATGAGATGATTTGAAATAGAAGAAATAATCAAGGATGTATTTTGAGAAAGCTGAGTTGAATAAAGGCTGGAATAACATTTAATAAGTGATTCCATTGTGCAACCAGATTTGAGAGCACTGATCTAATTGATTTCTTCAGTCTCTTTCCTCTGGCATCCTCCTCGAACTTAAATTCCAGCAATGCATTTATATTTTATCACACCCACTTCCTTTCTGTCCGTGGTCACTTTGGAGGGAGAGTGGAACGGAAGAGTTCCCACAAGAATTTTTGGAACTTTTAGTGCTTTCAAAATAACATGAGTTCTCAATGGCTTCATAGAAACAAATGTGTGAGTTGATAAAAGCTTGGGTGATCTTACAAATTTTTTTAAACCAAGTTCTTTGAGGTAGTTTTTCTATTAAAAGAAACAATTATCTTAGAAAAAAAGGGTTAAACCTTTTAGAATCATTGGACTTTACTGGCTTTAGTTTTTTGTTTATGAGGTTGTGGTTTGTTTTTTTAAATTAGTAATGAATGCCTAATGAACAGAAATAGCCCCAAATCCTCTTACACTGATTATTTGGAATGGAATTAGGGACAGACAATAACAACCCAAAATTATGACACCAGGGAGAAACTTCAGACTTCCAGGGGATTTTCTGTTAAACTTTCAACTAGCAACTGACAGTTGACTATAGAGCAACTTTCCCTGCAAAAGTTTGGGCTGCCCATGTTTTTGAGGACTTTTTAGTCAAAGGTCCAGGGAGACCAACTTCTTACCAAGGTCTAAATTACATAGTTTGCTTTTATAATTTGTTTTATGTTATCAAAGTTGCTCTATTCTTTTGTTAAATTGATATTAAATCATAATCAGGTGTAACCCACATTGGCTTCCCCTTTGCAGGGGAACTTCCTTCTAGATCCCCAGATGGGCTTCCCCTTATTCTTTTTCTCCTACTTTCCTCCTACAGCCCACCTCGTCAAGTTCGAGGGAGCTGACAAAAAGAGATTCATTACGTTCAAATGTTGGCAACATGACTTGGTCTGTCTTCTCTTCCTTGATGGTTGGGACCTCCCAACACAGCCATGGCATCCAGTTGCCAATTTTCCTTTCTCATTTGGGGGCCCTGGGAGGAGGCTGTTCTCTACTTTCTAATAACGAAGTAGCAAGCATGCAGCAATTCTCTTGACCTTGCAAAAGACCAAGACTGGAGAACATTTTATGCTCTCATTTCCCTTCTCTTCGTTATAAATTGTATGAATTATCTCTTGGGAATGGAATACCCGAGGTCTTCCTCTTCTATGCTCTCTTGATAACAGAATAGCACTCTGGGTTTCCAGATGAAGAAAATATTGTCAATGACAAATGGCCATGAATATGTTTTGACCAGATTTTCTAACAGTCTACTCCTACACAGTCTCTATACCTTCTGACATGTTACAGTTTTATTAAATGTTTAGTAACACTTTATTTTTCAATGGGACACCTCTAAGAGGCCCGGTGATATATTTCCTGGTTTGAATGACTTCATAGAGATGTGTACCTTATGGAAATCCTTTACCTGCTTGTGAGGCCTCACCCTCAGACCACCGTTGGACTTGAGCTATAGGGATTGGGAAGCCTCACCTACTAGTACCCTAGGCCTAGATCCTCATTCCATAATTCACAGAACCATTGGTCTGGCATCTTGCCTCAAAACTCCCAGTTCCTTCCCTCTTCCTCTTCTGGACCCTCTTGTATGAAGCTGAGTACCTGATTCCTGTGGCTGCCGTCCCCACACTTTAAGACAGAAGCTTAGTTTGATGGCAGGGTGTGTATTTTCAGGGGTGAAAGAGTCACAGGAGGAACCACCACTGTCTTGGAGCACATCCCCCCAAAAGTGGCACATTTTCAACAATTCCTCAAAGTAATGTGAACGTGACTGTCGTTAGGACTTAGAAGGAAAGCCTTCGGAGAAGTGAAGTGTGAGAATAAAACATGGTCATCCTGGTTGCACAGAGAAGCTGGTTTAAAGTTCAGCCCATCCGTCCATATTTTATGCCACCATTCTTGCACAAAGCTCTGTGCAGAGGTGGTTAGACCAGGCACAAGTCTCTGCTCTGAGCATCACACCTGTCTGGGCTTAAAGCATCTTCCTGCCCCTCTCTGCTTTGTCATCCTTTCTGAACTTGACCTTTCCATCCAGTGGATTGCAGTGTATGTCATTCCTCCACTGGACGAGCCAAGGCCCTACTCTTGTTCCCCTCATCCTCTTAATTCGTAAAACAGTCATTCCTCTCAAGTCATCTACAGCTTGGTTGGGGATCCTCATGAGCAGAACTTAAAACAAGAGAAGAGGGAAAGGATGGCAACAGAAGGCCCCTTGAACCTGATCCGCTTCTCACACAAAAAACTCAACTGTCGATAGTTTGCCTTCTTTTCTATTGTGATATTACATACAGCCACAGAGAAACTAACAGGATTAAAAGACAAAGCCATACATTATAGAACTACTTTTTTGTCCCATTATTGGGACAGACTTCCATAATGCACTATGAATTGATTTTTTTTTTTTAATGATTTGTTGCCGGGGCTGACAGGCAGACTCCGAACGATGGGTGAATGATTACTCTGACACACGTTTCCGTGAAAGAGAAGCTAAGGGATAGTTGGCGTAAGAAGCCAAAAAAGCCCCAATTGCCTGCCTCGTTAGCCTTTCATTGTTACAACAGCTTGAACTAAAATTAACCTCTAGATACAATCAGTAGGGTAAGCATCCTTGAGAAAGCACCTGCGTCCTTTAAGCAAGGATGTTTTGAAGTCTAAACATAAAGATTCTAGTAAACCACCCAGGAGATCAGACTTGTTTGGAAAAGTCAAGGTAGGGGCTGCTGCCTTTGGCAAGGTCCCCCAGAGGCCTCCGACCTTTCAGAGATTCCTCCTGACAGACCTTCTAACCAAGTCCTATGCTTCCTCACAATTTGTAGTTGTGCCACTAGCGTACTTACATTTTATTATAACCTGTATTAAAAGCATTATTGTTCACTGTAAACACTTAATATGTAATGTAATTATTTTAGTTTACTTTGTTGTTTCATCATTTTTTAATATGCTGGAGACTCAAAAAATAATAATAAGTGGCCAAAACTTCTCTTGGCCTCTGAGAGGCTTTATAAATCTATAATAAAATGGGATGGATGCCAGGTGGAGGAGTGTACTATTGCTGCTTAGCGTTTGAAGTTGGCATGACTGGCAGAGCACAAGAAGGCTTTCTGGAGGGGTGGGATTCAGTCTACCCCTCTTCTACCATGCCTTACCAGAGCCTTTCACCTTCTAGGCATCTCACACAGAAAGAGTGCAATGTTCCTTACCAATGACATCTTGCCTCAGCTTCCAGGGAGCGGCACCTCTGTTCCACTTGTCATTTACTCTCTCTGCAGAGTATCCTGTCTATGCGCTGCCAGATGGAGGTGCCTGTGGGGAAGGGGGGTGTAGGGCAAAGTCTCTGGAGGTAACTCTTCTCCCGCCCTCTCCTACCGCACTCCCCACAATGGGAATTAGGTCTTTCTAAAAGAACTCAGGGAAGTCCCACAATGAACTTGGCTTTTGGAATTTCTCTTCTATTTTTCTTTCCATACCTAACAAGAAAAATGAAAGGATTAGTCTAACCTTTAGAAAAGAAAATTCCAAAGATACTCTGGGTATTGAATCTGCATGTTTACATTGTGTGAGAAGGAACTTATAAGTACATTAAAACAATTTGTGCTTAATTTTGAGAGTCAAAGGAGAAAAATTACAAAGAATAATATAGCAAAAATCTTATTCAGTTCATCTGAATTAAGCATTTTTAATATTTTGTCTCATGAACTCTCATTCTTTCCTTTATTTTTGATTTAAGAAATAATACACTACAGATATAGGTCAGCTTTCCTTAAACCCTATCTTCATGGTTATTCCCTCCCCATCCCATACCCCTCCCTTCCAGTGTGTTTGAAGTGTTGTCTGTTTTTTTTTCAGTCTGTTCTCAAATAGATTTACATGTAGTTTTACATATCTCTACATATAGAAATATGTGTACACATATAATATGCCTGAGCATTTAAATGCTATTCATGTGAAGAAGATAAACATAAAAATACATGTATGGATTGGTTTTTTACATGGTGAATGCACATAAATAGCATCATATTATATGGATTAATCTCCATTTTGCTCTTCTTTTCCAGCATTACTTTTGGTACCTATTTATATTGTTATTTATAAATGGAATTGCATGGGTATAATACATTCTTAGTATATATTAGACACTTAAAAATTATTTGTGAAATGAATGAATTAGTACATGAATAGCAATTTCAAAGCTCATTTTGTGTCGGGGTCTCTGTTTAAAACTTGCCAAATGCTGATATAACAACTCATTGTTCGTTACCAGGCTTCTTTCTCCCAAATATCTTCACCTGCTTGCACTAACATGACAAAGTATTTCTTTGAGGTCCCTCAGACTGCAGAATTTCATGTGATTCCCCTTACTCTTCATTCACTGCACTGGCACATCGTAAAAATTTAGAGGAGTTTTCTAAAATTAGACATGAAATGTTACTCCAATAAACATACTATCTAGTAGGTATTTTCTTCAGTTTTCATCCATGGGAAATTGTACACTCACAGGCTTTAATGCATCCTGTCAGCCAAAGCACAATGAAGCAGGAGATTGTTACCCAAGAGTTGTCAAATATTGACTCTTCAAGACCAAAAATAAGGTGTGCTGCAGGCCAGCTCTGCGTGGGGACGTCCAGATCCCAGACCCTTGGACGGTCCCAGCAATTGTGTGAACAGGAGTAGACAGATTCACTTTCTGTTTCTCTGATCCTCTTTCCCACCAAAGGTTCTTAATTTTCAAAACAATTGTTGAAGTTTAGGCTAATTCTAAACAGTATTTGTTGACTGAAGGTCATCTTGTTCTTTGCTGTCAATTATATCTTGAAAAGGTTCTAGGGAATTGCCAAAGCATTTTTTTTTCTGATTTCTTAATAGTATACATATCATAATTAAGAAAAGGAATAGTACCTTTGCCTGTAGTGACATTTTTTAATTAATTAATTTTGTTTACTATACATCCAAAAATAATTTCAGGTAGTTGCAAATTTGTTTGCACCTATTAGGCTATCAACAGTGGTTAAATTTATTAAATGCTCTGCTAAATCACATCATATTCAAAGTCTGTCAATTTTACAATTACAGTTTGCAATGAAATCCTGAATGAGTTGTAACTCAAAGAATGATTGTTTTCAATGAAATTCATTTTGCTCATAGACAAAAATAGAATTTTTTCATTAAAATATTCATCCTTTGAATCACAACTTATTCAGGACTTATTCTGTGTTGAAAACTATTCTAGGTGCTAGACACAAAGCGAGTATGTTCTCTGACATCATGGAACTTGGAGACTAGTAAGACAGTGGGTAGTTTTGTACTATGTCAGCTTAACCAAGCGGAAGCCAGGTCTCTTCGAATCCCCTTTTGTGTATGGTGTGGTGTCGTGTTGGCCATGAAGAACAGTGTGATATTTGGAAGGGGCAAGGAGAGGGAAGCAGCAGCTCTGAAAGTTAGTGTAAGGCACCAGGTGTGCCGCACTCGTACACATTGTCACTGGTCTGCTGCTCACCTCGTTGGCAGCCAGCCTGCAACTTCTGCTTCTGCTGCTGATCTCCTTCAGCTTCTCAGTCCTGGATCAGACACAAGTGATCCCCATGGTGAAGGGCACCAGCTTCCTCAGCACATTTCACACCTCATCAAGGTTGGAGATTACTATAGGCTGAATGTGGGGCACACTCCAAATTCACATGCTGAAACCTAAACCCCAACGTGATGGTATTTAGAGGTGAGGCCTTTGGAAGGTGATTGGTATAGAAGAGACCCCAGAGAGTTTCCCTCATCCCTATCACCATGTGCAGTTACAGAAAGAAGACGACATCTGCGAACCAGGAAGCAGGCTCTCACCAGACACCGAATCTGCCAGCACCTTCGCCATGGACTTCTCAACTGCCAGAACTCTGAGAAATAAATGTCTGTTGCTCTTAAGCCACCTGGTCTATGGTGTTTTGTTACAGCAGCCTGAACAGACTAAGACAGAGGTGGTGTGAGATGGATGTGGGTTTCAGTTTGTCCTCATGGGTTTTTGTTTGTCTCTGGTCTCCCCATTTCATGCCTAGAGTTTCTCCCTGACTGTGAGTCCTGCTGGCCCAGGAGACTTCAGGCCCACCACCAGAGGCAAGGCAGCCATCTTCCATAGACATCTTCATCAGCACCCACATTGTGTGAGTTCTAATCCCCATAAGTAATCTTGCTTTTGATATTACTCAGAGAGGTTCTATTTCTCTGATCAAATCTAACTAATAAAAGAACATGGACATGGATCAAAGAATCATATAATGTACAATTATCAATTCTTTTAAAGATTTGAAGGAAGAATACAAGCTACAATGAGACAATATACATATAGGGACGTAATTTAGATCAGGGAAAGAGATGTCAAGGTAGACCCCTTTGAAGAAGTAACGTATTAGCTGGGACTTGGAGTTCAAGTAGATATAGCCAGGTCAAGAGCTAGACAAGAGGAAGAGCAGTGTGTGAGAGCTCTGAGGTCTGCCCAGCGCAGGAACTGAAGGAAGACCAGTGTAGCCAGAGCAGAGGCAAGGAGGTGGCAGTGGTAGAGAAGGGCCAGGTCATCAGGACCTTGTTTTCCAGTTCAAGGTCTTGATGTTTATTCAAAGGAGATGTAACAGGAGCTGAGTTCTGTTTTTAAAAGCTTACTCTGGCTGCTCTGTAAAGAAGGTGATCATATATTTGATAATGATCATCTGATGGTTGAGAATTAAGTACTTTCCAGAATAGAATTTCAAATTCAGCACTTATTGCCTCTTGAATAAAAATTACCTACCCAAAAAGAAACAAAACACCTCATAGCATGCAGGGAAATAAAGACCTGGCCCCATAGCACTCAAAGCCTGGCCATCAAATACATGAAAGGTGGCTTGATTGTTATTCTTGATAAATCATATTATAGTCTCATAGATGCCTTTTGCCTCCAAACTGTTGGCAAACTCTTTGAGATTTTGAAATAAGTAAGGAAAATTCTACAATAGCAGGATCATTACTGCAACAATGAATTAGAAAGAAGATTATTTGAACCCAAGTTGAAAAATATGCACACTTTAACACAGAGGTCTCAAATATCCACTGAATCTGTCTCCTTCCATTTGATCTTGAGCTAGCTACATGTTGATAATTTTCCTGCAAAAACATCTTGTTCTGCAATGTGGATGCTTTTCACCATCTCTGTTGCACACCAATGTCTTGTTATACATTATTATTCCTTCTCAGGTAAGGGGTTTGAAGCCATACATCATCAGTATCAAATCTGAAAAGTAGATTTGCAAATCAACTTCTTGGTAGCTTAAATGGCCAAAATCTGAGTCACATAGAGAAAAAAATAACTGTGATGATGGTAGTGATGATGATGATGATGATGGAACATGGGAGGGAGGGGGGAGGAGAAGACTGACTTAAGAACAAGTTTTAAAATGGAAAAAGCTTCAAGAAAATATAGTTATGGTTTTAGATTGGTTGTTTTTCCCCAAGAAGAAAACTGTAAAAATGAAGAAATCTGATAAATACTGAAAATAAAGAGATGGGAAACAGGAGGTTTATAATGGGTCTGATGAGTGAAAGGTTGTGCAATGGAAACAAAACGGGGAGCAGATGCAAGGATCTTTGAAGAAGTAAAGGCAACAAGACTTGGAGTCTGATAGGGCATGAGCAGCACAGGAGAAATGGTGACTTGGTGACGATAAAGTTGAAATGGAGGGTCCTGAACAATGGTAGAGATATGATTTGGAGAACCAAAATGGCGGCATAGGTAAACACCTGTACTTGCTGCCTCTCACAACCACATCAAAATTACAACTAAAAGACAGAACAACTATCACCCAGAACCACAGGAAAGCTGGCTGAGTGGAAGTACTACAACCAGAGAAGTAAAGAAGAAAGTGCATTGAGACTGGGAGGAGGTGTGGAGGTGCGGAACGGGCTGCCACCTGGGTGTGCTGCTTTTTAATTGGTTGGGAGATACAAGCTCCTGCTTGCTCTGAACTTCAGTTCCAGGCGAGACTCTGGGGGACCCAGACACATACAGGGAGAAACTGGACAGTCTGGCATCAGGGCAGGAATGCGAGGGTGGCTTTCTTTCAGACAGAAATGCTCACAGTGGTCATTGTTCCTATGCAGGGACCTCTCCAGTGCAGGGCTGACTGGCAGCCATTGCTGTTTGCTCTGTCCTGATGATTCCCGGAGACCCTGCCCCACCCAATTTACAACCACACCCAAGCTGTG